>NC_056734.1:187484382-187534382 GCF_019279795.1 Protopterus annectens
GCATCACATATGTTTTCTTTTTTTGTAATTATCTTCAGTCCAACATTACACAAATTGTGGAATTCCTGCCTTCCCTTAAACCTCATGCCTCCTCCTCCTGAACATTATTCTGAGTGTATTGTTCCTGCAATCTCCATTTATTTTTATGTAATTCGCTCCTTCACTTTTCTAAAGATCCCTCTTCCACTTCTTTTGTTCTACTTTATAATATTCATTAGTTTGGCTACAGTTGGGTTAGACTTATTTTCACTTTTTTTTTGGCAGGAAATAGAATTAAACTTAATAAGGTTTACTATGTGTAGACAATTTAAAGCCTATGCCCTAGCTCAAAAAAAAAATCATATCTTTAGTTACAGCCATTTGCTTGCCCATATTTCTGACATAGTACTCTGTAAGGAATTTTAAAAGTCTGCTAGCTTATTATATTCCCAAAACACATGTTCCCAGTTACCTCTTCCTTCCCCATCACACCTCCAACATTTGCTGTCTGTCTGAGGAGAGATTCTTTGAATTCTGCTTGGGGCATAAAAATACTTGTGGGAACACTTCAGAGCAAATATCCTAAACTGCATGGACTTTGTTGCATGCTTTGGTCTATACATATGTCCACCTATTGTTGTCTTGTAAATTGCTTTTCCAGTCTCTCTTTCTATTCTTTTCTAACCTCCTCTAATAGATTCATCATGTAGTCATCATGCAGTATTTTATATGCCCTACTAATTATCCCTCTTTTAAAAGTAGCTTCTGTTTTAGATTAATTTAAAAGCTCGACAAGGCAGGTCTTTCACTTAAGATTCCCCTCTCCCTTTCTCTTTGCCTACACTCTGATATCAATCACTGGTAGGGAAGGCGGTCTCTAGCCTACAGTCCAAATATCTTCTTGACATCACCCCACTGTTTTACCTTTCCTCTCTAGTTATTTTTTCCCAGTACCTTGGTTCCTTTGCCAATTTTCTCCATTAAATTCTAGCCCCTTCTTGCCAATTTTCTGTACCCTTACTTGCAAGTCATCCCATTGGCAAAATCTCCTTTCTCCATTCTTGTGGACTTAGTTATTAGAATACTTTCTACAAATGTATTAATGTAATATTCAGCTTCACCGTCGCCCATTTCCATTTTGAGTTATAACCTTCTTCTTGTATTATGTATATAAACCTTAACTGTGTAGCTCTAATATATCCCTTCAAATCAGGTAATCCTAAACCACCTTGCTCGATTGGAAAGATCAACTTATCCCACATACCTCTTGTCCTCTCTCCCTGCCAGATAAATTCCTTCAACTTTGTATTAACTGTTGTCCCCAACTTCTCAGATTGATAAATGTATGGCTAAACAGTATATAAAATTAAAGGGACTTTGTGTTTTTACTGCTTGCATCTTACTATCCTTATCCATAAACAAGAGCTTTCAGTTTCTCCGTTTTTGTATTATCTTTTTAGTCTCTTCCCACATATTCTTAGCTACTGTAACAGAAGCCTTTTTAATGCGTGCTCCTAAATACTTCATCTTATCCTGTCTCCATAAATATGGGAATTGCTGAACCAGTTTGTGTGTGAGTACATAATTTTTGGCAAAGGCCTTTGTTTTATCTTCATTAATTGTGTACCCTGAAAAGACTTGAAACTGTCACAAATGTCCCACAACACTGAGATATTCTTTTCCAGATTTATCAGGTACAAAATAATATCTGCAATTAAAGCTTATTTTTCTTGATTACCATACCAGTTATATCCTTGCATTTCTGAGTCCCTTATTTTCTTTGCCATTGGATATAAATGTGAAGCAAAATAACAAGGTGGAAACAGGGCACTCTTGTCTGGTTCTGCAGTTCAAACACACCTTAGCAGAGAGGAACCCATCCACTTTAATTCTTGCCTCTTATCCTTCATATATACTCCTAATTAACCTTATTATTCTATCACTGAATGCAAATGGTTCCATTGCCTGTTCATAAAATCCGAGCTTACTCTGTTGAATGCTATCTTTGCATCACGATCCACCAACAGCGGGATTTTCTTACATTCTGCTTCCCTCTGGATCACTGTTCTATTAATGTTGCCAAATGTTTGCCTTCCATTCACAAAGACCACACTGATCCATATTTGTCAATTTTAGCAATGGATTTGTCATTTTTTTCAGCTTGTATAGACATAAACACTTTATAATAGTGGTTTAAAATTGTAATGGGTCTGTATGCAGCTGGTTCTATTGGGTCTTTTTAGTCCTTGGGTAATACAGCTTCTACAGCTTTCTTCCAAGAAGTTGGTGCTTCCCCTTCTTTTAAAATACTGTTAAAATCTTCCTGATCTTCATCAGTGCAATACAGTTTCCACAGCTTTCTTCCAAGATGTTGGTGCTTCCCCTGCTATTAAAATACTGTTAAACAAAATCGGTACTTACGTGTTATCGCAACCACATTTTTGCGCTAATGTTGGTTGCTTCTCCTTGTGTCATCTGGGACTAATGAAGTATGACAAAACCTCACAGACATGTTGCTTTAATGTGTTCTTGTTTTTAGGAAGGTTTCTCACTTCAGCGGCTGAAAAAATAAGGTTTGAAAAATAGGTTTTCCCATTTACTGCCAGCATCTCAAGATGTCAGTTAAGCAAGTCCCCTTTCCACTTAAAACGCGTTCCGCATTCCTTTTTCACAGCCTTTGCCCTGAGAACAGAAAGCATCAGGAAAGAAAAGCAAAGCAGTACCCTGTCTAAACTCCTTACAAAGTAATTGGGAAGGGTAGACTGTTAAAACATGATCTTGGTGGTCGGTTTGTAAAACGAGTAAGGGTTTGCACATGTTAGGATTTATGGCTAGTGTGCTCGAAAGCAGGGAATCCGTTGGAAGTGTGTGTCTGTCTATCATCGTACGCTATGACTACCCACACTCCTTTCAGGCCAACGTACATATATACACGCAGTCACTGTGATAGCCCGCTGAATTCAATGCTTGACATCTTTCAAGCACGCTAGCCACGAATCCTCAAATTTGCACCCTTACTCATTTTATAAAGCCACCACCAACATCCCAGAAGAGTTTTTCACAGTCTACATTTCCTGATTACACTCCCTTGTTATTGTTTGAGTAAAAGACAAGAAAGTCCAGCACGTCAGAAATTGTGGTTGTTCTAATACATAAGTACCACAAAATCTTCCTGATCTTCATCACTTTCTTCCCTCTTGACTTCCAGACCTCCATAGGAATACCATTTCTTTTAGGAAACTTTCCTGAAGATTGATTATACATCACCATTTTTATTTCATCCCCTCCTATCTTAACTGTTAGTTGTTGAGCCTTTTCTGTGTCTAGCCTTGGCATAGTTAAGTCTTCCATAAATATTTCCATTGTTTTTTTCCTTGATTTCTACATTTCTCTGCTTTGTACAAAATTTCTTAAAATTTTGCAAAATATTTCTCATACCTCTACAGGATCTTTGGTTCTTGTTGTAGGCTCTATAAGTTTGGATTTCGGAGCTTAGGGTAACACTGGCCTGACTTTCGACCAACATTTATCTGTTGTTATAAGGAAGTCCTGTACTGCACAGCTTATAAACAAAGGGATTGTATCTACTTTCTAGTGATGTTATTATGCCCCTTTACTCAGCCCTCATTAGGCCAATCATTGAATATAATACTGTCTTTGGCATGTATCTGCCCAGTTACATGCAACAGCTGGAACACCCACTGAGATACCTTACTAAAAGGAAACATGGCCTAAACAACATGTTCTACATGAACCGACTCAAAGCCCTGGCACTGTACTTGATATATGCCACAGACTGCTAATAGGTGACCTGTATCTGGCATACAAAACACCCTCTGACCCATTATTGTTGGATTTACTCTACATTAGCAAGTCAGATGGCATCAGTCTAAGGATCTAAACATTTTCTGCAACATCAACAAAATGGTTTGGAGCAACAAGCATATTTCACATGGGATATCTCTGCTGTGGACCAGACTCCCCATCAACATAAAACAAAGTTCCTCGCTAGCATTTTCAAGTGCAAGTTAGATCTATGGATAGGAAACAGAAAATTTACCCCAGGACTGCTCCTTGTTCAACTAATGGACAGAGGCAGCTCCTAAATGCTTATCCAATGCAAACAGAAAATTTACCCCAGGACTGCTCCTTGTTCAACTAATGGACAGAGGCAGCTCCTAAATGCTTATTCAATGCATGGTCCCCTCGAATTATGTATAGTATGGTCTCAGTTATTCTTATTAGGGGTAATATATAATTATTGACCTTGGGGTGGGATAAACCAATCTATAACCAAATGGGATAGGTTATTTTGAGCACAAAGGGGAAATCATCTAGGTTTAAAATGGACTGCAAGGGCAGCTAGACTAGTACTTAACCTATGAAGCTATGAACAACTCTTTCTACTTTCTTTTGTCTAAGTCATTGTACTGAAAGTGCTTGTGGTCTGGAGTTATCAAAATATAGCTACTTAGTGTTGTCACCTCACAGCAAGAGGTTCTCCTGTTCGATTCTCGGCTGGAGCACCTTGTGTGTGGAGTCTGCATGTCCTCCCCGCGGTTGAGTGGCATTCGAAAGACATGCGTGAATGGGCGTGCCTTCGTTGGAGGTTGGGCTTCGAGCTGGCATCTTGGCATTGTAAAAATGTACTGCCAATCATTAGCGGACTGGAGTTCTGCTGTGGCAACCCCCTAACCGGGAAAAGCCGAAAGAAGAACAAACCGCAATCTTTCTAAACTCCTGCATATTATCCAAGTAATTCATTATTTCCTCTTTAGCTAGCTGCATTTGTTCCTCTTCTTGTTCTGTGAGAATCCCCTTACTCTGCAGTACTTAAACCTTTGTTAGTCCTGTCTAAGTAATTACTGTTACTTCCTAAACATATTTCTTTCTCTTTTATCTTACTCACTAGCTGTAACTTCTGAAAGTATTTTTGTATTTCCTGTTAACTCGCAAGTAATTTCCACTACCTGATCCTTAAATTCCTCTCTGTTTAATAGGTATTTTCACTTCATTACACTGGATTTTTTATCTTAGTTTTTATTGGTGCAGGATCCAAAATAGTTATTGGATGTGTGTCAAAGCTTTCAGTTAAATGCAGATGTTCCTATGAAATATAATTTCTGTCTAGTCCAATTATTGTGCCTTGGAGAATAATATGTAAATTATGTCTGAGTTCCTTCTGCTGAAGTCTTGTATTCCATACCAAATATTTTCATACATTTCTACAAAAATTTTTTATTTAACATTTGTTGACTTGGAAAGTCCGACTAGGCTCCACAGAGCCTATTTTCAGTGGAAGCCTGGAGAGAAACGCTCCAGTTGCATGTCTTTAGAATGTGGGAGAAAACCAGAGTGCCTGGCAGAAACCGATGCGAACGCAGCGAGAGCATGCAAACTCTGCACTGAAGGCACCCCAGCCAACAATCCAGCCAGAGAACCTCTTGCTGTGGGGTGATAACGTTAACCGCTGCACCACTGCGCCACTCTATTTTGTTGTATTTTCCCCTTCTAGGTCCCCTGGTGCATCCTCATTATTTTAATTGAGTTCCAGTCCCCACCTATAAGTAATATTCCCTGCTGAAAGATGATTATTTCTCCCAAAATTATGTTAAGCTCCATAATAGCAGTTTTGATGGAATATGAATATACTCCAGCATAATCCTCCTCCCTTGCCATTAGCCTCTTCTTACCACAAATCTACCATTATTGTCTGTTGGAGTCCCTCTAGCAATTAGTATAATTATCCCCTTTTTCTTTGTCCATGATATTCTGCTGAATGTCCATCCTGAAATTCTGTATTTGTCAAATTACATGCTTGTTTCTTTCCTCATGCGTCTCCTGCAACATTGCTTTTTGCAGTCTGCATTTCTTGATGCAAGTCAGTACTCCTTCCTTTTGTCTATACTTATAAGACCATTTGCTTTCCAAGATAATATGGATATTGTAGCCATTATGGTAAAAAGTTACTTTTCCTACCTATTATACAAGACAATTATTTTACACGTTTATGTTACCTACACACACTAATGTTTAGCAGGCTAATCTTTTATACAGTTGTTTGTTAGCAGCATTTGAACCTGTGTCACATTTTTCACAATTTTCTTATATTGTAAACCCTCACACACAACACTGAATCCATTTTCAGAGCACCCTAATCCCCTTTTAACTTAGAACAAACACGCAAAACAATGTGCACCTTCAAAAAAATTAAGTTAGCTCTTCGAATAGGAAGTTGCCTTAAATTGACATATACATCATTTAACTTACAGTTAAGCTTACCCATGGTAAAGCGCATGCTACAGCCGGTGTCCCTACTTATTCTGATTTCTGTCTCTTCTTTTATTATCTTTATTTTCCTCCTAGATGTGAAAACAGCTTGTATGCTTTCAGAAAGCATTAACCTTTTAAGAAAAATTGTACTGTCTTTAAAGACCACTAAGTTGTACACTGTGTTATTAAATGAAGGCTGCTAGGGAGGCTGCTATCTCTTATTCACTTCTCATAATTTCATACTTTATTTTTCACTGATTTGCTTGCCATTGTACCTTTACATTTTGCATTTCCCTCAGAAAAGAATGCTCAGAACTCCCAAGGTTATTGCTTGCTCCTGCAGACAGCTTGTCTCCATGGCAAAGTACTCAGCAATGAATCGTTGTAAATTTCATTTAGAACAGAATCTACAGCATCCTTCAGCTGTAGACTTCTTTAGTACCACTTAATGTTTGTTAACAGAAAAAAACAAACTAATATATTTGCAGATGTATGAAACTTATCATTTTCATGGCTTTCACCATTCTATCTTATTTTTAAAGCATAATTGCCTACAAAACACTTGAGTATAGCTTAAGCCAAGGGCATTGATCTAGATATTCACCCTTGTAAAATTAAGAGAAAATATCTTAATTCTATGTATAATTTAATCAGTGCAGTTTTCCACCCCACCCCCAACCCAACAGCTCAAGACCACAGCATATTAATATTAAACTTGTTTTTGTCCAGCCTTTCTTTTCTTGTTGCACTGTAAAGCCTATATTTCTTATAACTAAAAAAAGTACTTATTTACTTTAATATCTTTAACACATACAACTGTCACTGAAAAGGCCCTCCAATGTTTAATATAACCAACTGCACACTAAAGTAAACTTCTTTTACAGTGTATAACATACACTTTATATTATGAAATGTTTTATATAAATACTAATAACACAAATTGTTTTACTTGCAGTTACTTTTTTCCTCCCTTTTAGTGTCGTTTTAAACATTAATGATATAAAGTGGGGTATACGCTTTACAGTCCATCCACAAGTTTAACAAAGTCAACAAAAGTCCGGGGAGAATTCATTAAAGCCTAAACTATTTTTTTTTTCGTGTACGCATCATGGTGAGATGTGTTCACGGGTGCGAACATTTTTAGATTCAGTAAATATCGCTTAGCAGCACTCAAGCACGAGCAAACAGGGAAACTTCCGTACAATGCAAATTTCTGCATAAGCAGGTAAATCTTGTGCAAATTAGCCAGATGGAGTGATCCAACAAACTTAAAGACATCTGTGTAGACTCTGTGTCTGTGTTCCCACATACAGGAGTCTACATGGACAGAAAAGATGTAAATGTCCACAAATCTGGACATAACTCCCTTGAAAATGTTAGATCACATACATAATTGTGCTAAACATACATAGTGTATGTCTGAAAAATGAAGGGAATATGTAAAATTAATAATTTTGCATGTTTATGCTATGCGCCGCATTGCACAAACATGCTTAACAGAAAAAAAATTGAAAATTACATCTATAATGTAGTTTTCACAAATGTACTATAGGACTTTGCATCGGGTCCGTACAGTGGTGCATTCGTGCTGTTACCCAGCTTACATGGCTGAGTAGTTTCCAGGCTGTCAGAATGAATATGTATGCAAATGGGGTTCCTTTGTTAAATTGCTAAAAGGGGCAACTGTGTCCGCATAGCCACTTTGTGTATGCTCCTACACAGTTTTGATATTCCCACTGGATGTTGATGACATCAGGGGGAGTGTCCTGTTACTTTTAGGATTTTTTAGTGCTCAGCTGGTGTGTTTGTGTGGTGCGCTGCATAGCGTAGTGCATTCGCATGGACAGACTGCACATGTGACAGTGATGACGTAGGCATCCGCCAGTTAAAACCAGATATGTTCAATTAATAATATTTAGTTTTGTATAAGTATGCACCACATCGTAAAATAAAATAGGGCATTTAAATCATGTGAATTACATCCTAGGCAGGTGAACTGCATCATAATTAGCCAATACCACATGGTGGACCTACAGCAGAACTGTATAAAGTATGCATACACCCTACACTCTGATTTTCCCTCAATACTCTGAATCATTGGAGCAGAGACTTGGAAATTTTAACTGAAATAATGCTAGGGGCTGCTGCAGCTATTCTACATCTGTATGTGCTAGATGCCAAAGTCAGTGCTGCTGGTGCTGCTGACAATAGCCTAGGCTGAGAAGGAGAAGAGTGTTCAGGCCCAGAGTAACCTTCGAGAAACTACTTGAGCTGGAGGATGTGGAGTGCTATAGGGTGGACATAGACATACTACAAGAGCTCAGTGAGCTGTGCTGGCCTCAACTCAGAGCCAGAGCTATCAGAGAGGGAACCCATCCCAGTGGAAACTAAGGTATGTTTAGCCCTTAGGATAGTAGCTAGAGGTACTTTTCAAAGACCAACTGGGGACATGATGTGGGTGTCACAAGCATCTGCATTCAGGATACTCCAGCAATTTCTGGATGGTATACTCTCAGGTGCCAGTGAGCAGATATCTTTTCCCCTTGACCCTGAGGTGACAGCCAGCAACACTTCTACCATGTGTCACACTACCTTGAAGTACTGGGTGCCATAGATTGCACTCATGTACACATCAAGGCACCACCTGGTGAGCAGAGTAGAAACTATGTTTTAAATATGTATATAATATATATAACATTTTATTTTCATACATATATATGTACATATGTGTTTGTGTATGTCTGTATTGCCCTACATACCCAGATCATGGAAAGTAAAGCTGCACAACTACACTTATAATGTTGGACAAAGGACCAAAAGGAAGGTCTCAACATTAGATAATGCACTTAAAGAAATGTGGAAGTGCATAGAATAACATGTTGCAATTAGAGGACTGTTGGGAAATCTGAAGTTCAGAGTTCTGGCAGTCTTCTCTCACATCATGTGTAAATGATATCACATTTGACAGCAAACCACAATTTTGTGTGAAACACAAATAAGTATGAGTCAAACCTGTGTACTTAATGCAAACATCTGGACAGTGGTGAGTCATACTATGGCTCCCTATGACAGCATGTGGAAACCATGAAAATGTATATGTATGGCATCGTATATGAATATCTACATTTATTGTCAAGCCATATGTTTGTATCTAAGACAGCACCAACACTCACATTCACTTCAGCCCCTTATGTCTTCTGGATTTCACCACATATACATCGGCAACCGAACAAGTTGTGTAATGTAGTATTTTGTGTGCACAATCATTGACAGTGCTAATTTAGTTTTACCACAGGCTTGCCCGTCAAAATGCAAGCAAGCACATATGCTCAGTTCGGGTGCTGTTGTCACATATCTAGGCCACAAAACAGTTTTCTGACTGTTAGGCTACTAGCTGCATATGACAGTAGGAAGCTATGTGACTCTGCAGGCCTCCCAAGCTGTGCAACACAGGGCTTGTTTATGTTCTCTAGGAGTACTTCACCTACAGTCATTTAAAAAGCAGACTTGAGCCATGGTGTGTGCATCAAGTCCTGTGATCTGTAGTTTCTAACACTAGCTAGGTAGGGGTTCTGATCTCACTTCAGCCCACTTGGTGTGTGTGTGTGTGTGTGTGTGTGTGTGTGTGTGTGTGTGTGTGTGTGTGTGTGTGTGTGTGTGTGTGTGTGTGTGTGTGTGTGTGTGTGTTCATAGGTTCGTACTAGGCTATCTGCCCTAGGGCATTTATAAGCCTAGCCAGAGTGTGTGTGGCTTTCACCACCCCTGAGAATACTACACCCTTTTAGGGTTTAGTTTACTGTGCCTCTGTCTGGTAGTGACACAGAGATGACCCCCGGGGTAAACCTACGATCTCCCATCCACTCGTCAAGATTTCTCTTGAATAGAGTTATTGAGGGGCTTTGCCTAACATGGATTGGGATTCTGTTCCAGAGTGTAGGGAGCCTCTGGGTTATGAATCTGTCCCTCCAGCACGTCCTATTTATTTCTGTGTTGAGGTTTAAGTCTCTTGCTCTTGTGGCTCTGATGGATTTGTGTGTGTGTGTGTGTGTGTGTGTGTGTGTGTGTGTGTGTGTGTGTGTGTGTGTGTGTGTGTGTGTGTGTCCAACGAGCAAGTGTGAGTACCAAACTGACTTCAAAACTGGCATTGTTTTGCACTTTTGGACCTTGCAGTTGATGGAGGCTTACAAATTCTCGTCCTCCACAAGGCATGAACAACCATACGAGTACCTAAAGGCATGTTAATGTCAGACGTAAGCCGTGGCTTGTGTAATAAGTACTGTGATCTGTAGTGTGTAAGCCTAGATAGGTAGGGGTTCTAATCTCACTCCAGCCTACTTAGTGTGTGTGTGTGTGTGTGTGTGTGTGTGTGTGTGTGTGTGTGTGTGTGTGTGTGTGTCTTCTCAAAGAGCAAGTGTGAATACCACACTGACTTCAAAATTGGCATTGCTTTGCATTTTTTGGTTCTTGCAGGTGATGCAGTCCGCCATACTCTCATCCTCCACAAGGCCTGCGGATGTAATCTACCGTAAGACTGCCTAAAACCATGTTAATGTCAGACTTAAGCCATGGTGCATGCATTAAGTACTGTGATCTGTAGTGTGTAAGACTAGATAGGTAGGGGTTCTAATCTCACTCCAGCCCACTTGCTGTGTTTGGGTGCATATGTGCAACTTTCTAAAATAAATATGAATCCCACACTGACTTACAGGGTTTTGTAATGTTATGGGCCTAGTAGGTGATGCAGGCCTCCAAGCTCTTGTCGTCCACAAGGCCTGCTGATGTCATCTACCATAAGACTACCTAAAGCCATGCTAATGTCTGACTTAAGCCATGGTGCATGCATCAGTTGCCGCAGGTGCTTAGAAAGATACCAAAAGGGCCATTGCACTCAACTATTGGTTTGCTGAGGGAACAGTAAATGGAGGTTATAACATCTTCTTTTTCTGGAGACAATGTCCTCACTTATTACATGAGCATGACAGAATGCCCGTCTTACTACTGTGGAGACATGGTGATCTAAGGTAAGTTAGCCGTCGTGTGTCCAGGTCTCCCATCCTTGAGTATGTATGTCAGGTATTACTGGTGATGTGGTACTTAGCAGGAATATTGCTGTCATTGAAAGCAATGATGATACATATATTTGCATTGCTTTTAATGCAATGACTCTGGCAGCAATCATTTGTTCAAGTAAGACCCTCATGTAGGATGTTGGCATACTTTGGAGATTCTATGACTGCTCCCAGTTAACAGGCATCAGCAAACCTTGTCAGCCACAGACATTTACTTTGTGCTTGTACTTTGGAGAAATGAATTCCAAACATTAGAGCACCCATGGCTAAACCCTATGGAACACCACTGGTTACATCTCCGCTATTGGAGGTGGATTGCCCTATTTTAACTGTATGACTTTTATGATTGAGGCAGTCAATGACCCCTCTAATATAAGGGTTGATACCTAGTTGAGTGATTTTTTCAGTGACGGTTCAGTGAGAGATAGTGTCAAATGCTTTTGCTAAGTCTAGTTAGGCTGTATGCACAGATTTCCCCCTTATTCAGGTCCTTGATGACTGTCTCAAAGACGTCCACCAATTTTTACAGGCATGATCTCCCTTTGACAAATCCAACCTGTGTAAGGTCAACTGTGTGGAGATTGCCTATGTCTTTGTTGATAAGGTCCATGATGATTTGCCTCATGGCATTGAAGACATGGCTAGTCGTCAGGCTAATAGATATATATAGTTTCCAGATCAGTGGACACAACAACTCCATGCAAGGGGATAGTGGTGTCTGTTTTCCAGTCAGCTGGGACAAAGTCAGTGGTTACACTATGATTGCAGAGAGTTCCCAGGGGGGTTAGTACTCCATGCTAGAGCCCATATAGGACTTAGCCTGGGATGTTATCAGTTCCCATAGATGCTGTGTTTTTGTCCTTAGAGAGGCCATTTTTGACCTACTCTTTAGAGATGCAAGGTAGGGGACAGGTGGTAGGGATGTCATGGGGTACATGTGGTCGGGACAGGGGAGTGATGGTCTCTCAGAACCTGTCGGCCAACAGGTTAGCTATGTCAACAAGGCTCTGTGTATGTGTTGTCATTAACTGTGAGTTCAGCACAAATGTGGGCCTTTCCTTTTAGGTTACAGATGTAACTATAGAATACCTTCTGGTTGTCCTTTTTGCTGGAGGCTAATTTGGACCAGTACTTTGTTTTGGAGGGCTTCACAACAACTCTTATTTGCTAGTTTAAGCTGAGGAGGGAGTGTTTCCAGTTTAGGGGGCTCCCTCCCTCCTACCCTTAAACAGCAATGCCTTCCTGTTATTGTAAAGCCTGTTACTGGCAGTTGTCCACCAGGCAGGTTTGCTTCAGCATGAGGAGCTTGTTCTGCTCACGTCAGGTACAGCTGAGTCATTGCAGTCATACAGGTGTTTGTATAAAGCATTGGTGTAGAGCTTGGCGTAGTTGCCAGTTACATCTGAGGGAGGAGGAGCAGTGAAGCTATTAATACTATCCCATAGGAGGTTATAATCTGGCTTGGTGAATTTCTTTAGTGTATTTGCTGCGGGGGGGGGGGGGCTGTCAGGTGTGATACCTTCTTTGAATGGGACTGATTTGTGGTTAGATCTTACCAGGGAGGACTTCACAGTGGGGGTGCTACAGTGGTTGTCCATATTGGTAAGCACCAGATCCAGTATGTTAGCTACCCTTGCAGGGGTGTCAACCAGCTGGTCTAGGGAATTGGAGTTAATGAAGTTGAGTAACCTTTGGGCAAGTGAGTTTCAGCACGAGTAATCTACCCAGCCGGTGGATAGTCCCCAAACCATGGTGTCCAGATGTATCTTTGTAGACTCGTGTAGATCCAAATAAGCAGAGCGTGTGTCCTGATTCATGGAGGGGTGGGCTCCTGTAGCTGTCAATGATTTGAATAGGTGCCCCACAAACAGTTAATAACACCTGAAGTGTATCCATGGTGTCATATTGTGTAAACAGTGTGGGTGTGTATATATCCTTAATGAATATTTATACACTGTCACCATTAGTTTGCACACCTTAAGTTTGAGGTCTACATGTGTGGAAGGAGGTGAAACTTGGTATGGTTGTGGTGCTCTTCACAGCCTAGAACCAGGTATCTGTAACTGCACAAAGGTCTACGTGTTTCAAATTGAGAGCAGCTTCCAGTGAGTGCAGTTTCTTGTTGACACTCCTAGCGTTTAGCAGCATAACCTGAGGTTTTTTGTACATGGGGTTGTTACACTGGAAATTTTGTACTTGAGACACCACCTAAAAAGGGCACTGTAGGGGTGGCAGTAGCCTTGGCCAGTATCCAAAATCCCAAGGATGACAGAGGAAGACCATCAGTGGCAAAGCATTGAGGTCTGTTAAGCATGTCATCCCAGGCCAACAGATAGTGGATCCCCTTAAACTGACACCAGGCGCTAAGTCTATTATTGAAGTCAGTCATCTTTTGTTTGTATTGAGGCATCATCCTAAGTGAAGGTAAAATGCAGCTGATGGCCAAGGGTGTATCTTCCTGAGACACATAGTGCAAGAGCTCAGTCATGTCTTTCATCACACAGTCCAGATAGGTACGTCTCAAGTCTTACACACCAACAAGAACTATGATGTCATAACAGTACCGGTCGTTGGCAGACTTAAGTGTGTGTGTGATATGATGTATCCTGGCACTTCACAGACACCTGAGCATGACCTTTCCCTTATCTAGCCTGGTGAGGACATCAATGTGACTCACTATTTAACCACATATTATTAATATGTTTGAATTTGTGTTTTGCAGTGGTGCATTAGCTATTATGTGTACAGTGTACTATAGTGGCAGTAATATATGAAGCATGCTTGCGTTTCTGTTTGTGAGGTGTCTGAATGTTTAGGTATGTTTCTGATATGGACCTCCGCATATGTAGGTATGTGTGATGTGGGTTTGGGTGGAGTAGGAGATGAGGTGTGCATGTTGGCACCCTGCTCATTGTCATATGTACTGACAGGTGTGTGAGAGAGCATGGATTCAAGGTTTTTAATCTAGATGCATCTCTCATATTGTGTTTGTGTGGAGTAGGTGTAGAAGTTTGGGGATGCTGTCAACATCTCTGCAACAGTCAGAGATAATGCCATTTTGCAATAGATTATTGCTTGTGTGTACGTCACAACAGGCCATTGTTAGGTAATGGCCTGGCAGATACTTAAATGTAACATGTTATTACCTTTATGATATCATTCCAGGGTAAAACAGTGCCTGATAGTGTGGGATAACGTGGTAGATTGAGTATGCTGCTTTGCTAGGCTTGTGGCACTTGCATGACCCTTAATCATGTTATTAGACATAACATACTGACAGCAGATAGCAGAACAGCATACTGACAAATGTGACAGTGTACAAGTCCAACAAAGTAAGGGTCATGCTGCTACAACCTTTGGGTTCACAGCCTCAAAGACACTCTCTGTAGGCACTCTTTGCAGTGAAGATGTGCATGTCTTTATGCACAGAAATCTTGTCCAAGTCTGCAGTCTTTACATTAGTCTTGCAAGTCTGCAATATCTGTCAAACAACCAGACAGCAAATAGATGTTGTGTGAAATGATGTGGGAACACATTTTAGTGTTCCTGAAACATAAATGTACAGTATGATATATCTAGAACATGTGGAAGGGACAGAGACATTGTCCAAAGGTGGCCACACCTCTGCAGTAGGCCTCACATACATGTCACGCATATCACCACCATTACACTGTTGAAGGGCAGGCTGCATGAATTGGTGTGAAACTGTTAGTTAACATGGATCACTGCTGCTGTGAATCTTGATAGAGCAACCTTGGACATCTGTGTCACCTGAGACTTAATTGTGATGCAGCAGCTGTGCTCCTAATCACCATTAGGGCAGTACCCTAGTAAAATGCTATGACCCTCTGAACCCAAGGCATATTACATGCAAATGTCAAATGGTTGGTCTGGTTGCTAATGAAGGCATCTACCTGGAAAAGGCTACAGTAAGCCTACAGAGCCTTGTATCATGTGGGACAAGTGGGTGGGTCAACAAACAGGATGTCGCCTGCTTCTTATCTTGAGCTTGGTGCTAACATTTTGCTTCTGGTGACAGACAAAGAATAGGAGCTTTGTATCCCACCAGAGTGAGACCATGTTGAGACCAGCAGTAGTAGTAGAAGCCAGGCAG
Source organism: Protopterus annectens (assembly GCF_019279795.1). Classification (NCBI taxonomy): domain Eukaryota; kingdom Metazoa; phylum Chordata; order Ceratodontiformes; family Protopteridae; genus Protopterus; species Protopterus annectens. Next base: position 187,499,818 of record NC_056734.1, read on the forward strand.
CAGTTCAGATGACTTCCCTCTTTTCAGCATTCTTCACAAGGTAATTGTTTGCTTTCAGTATGCACTGGTTGATTTGTGTGTAACTTCAGAATAACTGCCTAAATACTCCATCCTTAACTTTACAGGGTGTACCATTTTTTCATTTTCCATTCCAGTGTTTGGCAGTGCTGTGTACAGACTCAGATACTTTGGATGACATTTTTCTCAGATACATGATGGCATTAACTCCAATACCGAGTTGCACACAGGACAACCAGCGTGCAGTGTCAAGCATTGTCCCCATAGCTGCAGAACAGATACTTGTAACATTGAGTGATATTCTCAGTACAACTGTTTAATCAGTAATAAGTGATCTATTGCCATGGATATGAGGATTCCCACTGTGACCTTTACCACCCTGGTGGATATGGGCATCCTGAGGCAATGTAGAAATTGTCCCATGTTTATCGACAACCACGTCATTATCAAACTGATATGGCATGTGAGAGATGTATATAAACAATTTCACTGGGGGCAAAGCTGTCACATAAAAGTACTCCTAATGTCAATAAGGTAGTCAGTAGTAAACACATTGCACCCATCACACAAAATCCAAAGCATATGGGAGCTGAGGCGCTGACATGTAACCTACACAAATCAGAAACACCTCATAGAAAAAGTCCAGTTAACAAATACCTTCAGCAGCCCCATATGCACTCTGTGAAAACAACACACATAACATATAGAGCAACACATCATGGAGGACCAACCTTTAAGTCCATAAGTCAAGCTGACACACAATCCAACATTCTAGTCATCGCAAACTTCATGCAAATGAGGAGCTGTCATTGAATCCCACACTGACAAAAATGTTCTCCAGGAGGGACTGACACAGACATACAGTTGTTGTCCATGACTAACACTAAATACCGAGAACTCCACAATACTATCCTTTGGGAAGTCATCCATCCCTGGTAATTGTCGTATTGCCAGCACACCTCAAACAGTTGACTGAATAGTCAGAGACTTATGGACACAGATAGTGATCTAGCCTTTGACTGTCACTTGTCTGTAATATTCTGGACATCATTCTATGTTGCGTAACCTATAAACAAAGGTATGGCATGTACATCCAAGGAAGCCATTGTTCCACAGTAATCGGCATTCATCAGACCTATCATTGGTGCAATGCCACCTTTGGTATGTAAGTAACCAGGCATATCTGAGACCTGTAACATCCACAGAGGTTCCTCAGTAGAGCACTACATGGTGTACATAACATGTCCCATGCAAACCATGTAAAGGCCCTATCCGTGTAGTCTGTCTCCTACATGCTTTGGAGCGGAGGTGTATGCCTGCAATGTCAGACCCCGCTGTAGAGCTCTTGCAGATCCACGGAACAAGTAGCACCAGAATTGCCTGTTCTACAGACCTACGCCTTTCCTGTGGTATATATAGGACATGCTGGAGAGACAGGTATGTAACCCAGAGACTATACCCTATATGGAACAGGCTCCCCATCCATGTGAAGCAGAATTACACCCTAACGCAAATCAAGTGCAAGGTACACAATTGGATGGGGAACAGGACAATCATACCTGTGTGTGTGGACCAGTGTCTGTGATGGACACAGGAAAATTGTGAATGGTTCATCCCCCACATCCTGACTTGTAGATGTTTCAGCTCCCGAAAACCCTGCTTACACTTATCAATGGTATTGGACCTTGACAGTGTTTAGGAATGCATGGCTAGGCTTAAAGAAGCCCTTGTGTTCATTAGCCTATTAAGCACATATGAACCAATAAACCACGGAACCTATACTGTGTTACTATTTTGATGACATTTGTCTTCTGTGCTGACATTCAATTCTGTGCTCTAACATTGATGGGTTGATTGTAGATGTGTACCCATAAATGTGTCCTTCACAATCCTGAAAGTGAAAAGTAAACATTTCCATGTGACACCTGTCATTGTGTGACTACACAGCCATGATAACAACATCCATTGTAACATACACACATTATTTTGGTATAGTCATTATAAATGGCAACATAGAAATTCTGAAAATGACCAGTACAAGTAGCATGTCAAAAGCAACATTGAATGAAGCAAATTCATATTAATGTAGATAGTCACCCTGTACATCAGACACATATATTTATTTCCCTGCATCCATGAGAAAGATGATAGGGATGCGGCACAGGTGTCATCACTTGTACAGAGTGTTGTGTAGGGGTGCACAAAGCCTAGGCTAACCCAGTATGTCAGTGAGCTTGTGTGTGAGTCAGGAAGGGAAGCAGGCAAGATGAACCATGGAAATGTGGTGTGTGTATGAACCACAAGGATACCAAATACAAAAGAAAAAACAGCAGCTAGTGAACCATCACACTTTATTCCTCTAATGTCTCGGCCACACAAGCCTTCAAGGAGTAATGACATCACAAGCATACACCTGCCTAAATACAACCACTAATTAAATGATTAAAACAAGTTAAACAATTAAATAAAAAATCTCCAATTGAACTCAACATTTAAGGGACAAAGTATTATATTTTAAAATATGTACAGATTTTTTGAATAATAATAAATTCTTAATATTATAATCATCATACATGGAAGTATTAATTTTCTCCAATATAGAACCTCGCAAACCATCACTTACACCCCCATGTACCCGATTAAAATGGTCAGCTATTGAGCTTTCTGTTTTTATTATTACCTGTATCCCTAATATGTTCCAGTAAACTGACCTTAAAAGGTCTTTTACTCTCCCCTATATAGCACAAATAATAAATGTGGTATGTGTGTGTAGGAGACCTGAATGTGACAGTGGTGTGTGAGTTTCTGTTGAACACAGCCAAGCTCAGTGCTAGCTCTACATGTCTGTATGTTGGACAGCTGTAAGCCGTTCATGATAGAGCTGACAGTTCATCGTCTCTGCCTCCGAACATGTTGACTGGCTGTGCCAGGAATTGCACTGACACCTCCACGCCCAAGGTCAGATGCTGTGCTACTACCTGAGAGTGACTGCAGTCTGCTAGAAATGTGTCCTCCATGGCACCACCAAGGACCACGAGCCCATTGCCTGCCACATCTTGGTGTGGACAGCACACTCCCCTTTAGAGTGCAGAATGTACTACCACTAGGGGAGCGTGATTGTGCATGGCCATGTTGACTGTCAGCAGATGTAGTTGCTGACCTACATCTATGAGGCTGATGCTCAACTCCAGCCAGACATTCCATCACAGACGACGCGTGTTCCAAGACAGATAGTGTGCAGTCTGTCTCAGAACGTCTTTCCACTGCATCAGTCAGCTGATCCAGGGTATCAGCAACACTGTGGAGGCAGTCACAGATGTCAAACGTTCTATATCCGTAACCCTAAGCATTCATCGGGAGTTCCTTTCTGAATGCCTATGTGCCACCAAGACGACCCTAAACATATGCCGAGTGACCCGTGATGAGACACCTGCAACAGGTGGTGGACGGACAGTAGGCCTCCTACGAGCACCCTTATCGATCAGCCTATGTGGAACCTCACCAATTGTTTGGCTGTGGCCACTGTTGACAGTCACTGCAGCCACAGTAGCCACACTTCCCTGTTCAATGTCCCCATCCTCCGACTGTCCAATATCTGTGGCCACATGGGACTGGGTACATGTCGGCATATGGCTGTGTACGGTGATAATGAGGACAAATGGGGGATGTCAACTTCTGTGTCAGATTCAGATTCAGCCCCTGCAGCCCCCAGCTGTGCCTCACTTTGGCCACCATCATCATGAGAGTCTGAAGAGACACTGACATCTGGTTGTGAAAGGGATACAGACCAACCTCCCTGGTCATCTTTGATAAAAAGGGAAAAGCATTACATTAATGCCTGCATTACTGTGCTCTGCAGTACTGTGTTGCAATATATGTTAAGCTGTATACACTGCTGATGTTCTTTGTGTTTCACTGTTGCAGTCATTACATTTAGGTTATCCTGCTGGCAGGTTGCCCTCAGTAGGCCTGAATTCCAAAAGCTTGGGTCCTGCGTCGGTTGCTGTCACCTCTTCCCTGACGTCAGGTCGTCAGGGTTATAAAAGATGCAACCGGCGCCATTTTCTTCCATCTTTCTTGCAGCGCGGTGCCCGAAGCATAAGCAGTTCACAAGTGCCAGTCGGCCGACTCCTGAGATTTTCATGTTCGAGTTTCAGATCCGAAGTCTTCATTAAAAGCTAAGTACCCCTTTGGGGAAACATTTGTCTTGCTCCAGACCGATGTCAGAAAAAGTTAATAATTGTATTTCTTGTGGGAAGCAAATACCTCATAAGGACTTTCATTCTTACTGTATTCCTTGCCTAGGCCCTGACCATGACGTTTCTAGTTGTCGGTTTTGTGCTACATTTAACCAACGCACTATTAAGCATCGGCACCATTTTGCATTACGCTATTTTGGGCGAAGATTTAATTATACAATGTCGTCGGATAGCCATCCAACTACCGGAGTTCACAAAAAACGCAACGAAAAGACAGGCAACCGAGGTCCAAAACTGACGACAAAGCTTCTCCTAAACAAGTCGCCGGTTCTCAGTGAGGCGCTTTCGCAGCCCCTGACGCCCGCTACTTTAGAGTCGCAGGCCACTACCGACTCCCACGTGGAGTTGGCCAGGCCGCTGGAAACTCAAGGTATTGGACCCTCGGAGATTGTTCAGTCAGGTGGGTCTGGAGCCGCTGAGCAGGCATCGGCTTCTGAGGGTGTATTCAGACCTAAGTAATTATGTATTAAACTGACTTCAAAGGCAAAGACTAAAACACCTATAAAGGCAAAGAAACAAGTTCACCAGTCACATGGGCAGGCCTCCATGCCCAAAAAACAGATGCTCAAAATGGCCGAAGACTCAGTTACCTTGATCAGGGGTTCCCATCACCCTCCTGATAAGAGGCCTAGGCAACAGACAGACTATGAATCTTCAGATCAGGTTTCCATTTCTTCTGATTCCTTTTCTGATCAGGAATATTCTCTTATCCCCTATGAGGATTCTGATGCTGAAGAATCAATTCCTTCAGCTTCTCCTCCTGAGGACTACTCTTTTGGGGAAACCTTGCATACCATGACGGAGCACTTCCACTGGGAGAGCCAATATTTTTCAGAATCTAAGAAGAGGCTCAGAGACTTCCTTTTACTACCTCAACACAGGCCTCTAGCTATTCCACCTGTGTTAGACATTGTAGATGATGTGTTTTCAGAGTCTAGTCTGACCCCTGACTCCTTACCTCCAACTCCTGTTAAGCCGGACAGATACTACAGGGTCCCTGACTCTCATAAATTTCTTTTCAAAAACCCTACTGCAGACCCAGAAACTATTTCTCAGGATCCCAAAGGGGTCAAGGCTTCCACTGCAAAAAACCCTACCCCCTCTGACAGGGATTCTAGGGCACTGGATAGATGGGGGAAAAAAAGATTTACACATCTGCTACTTTAGCTATAAGGGCCTTAAACTGCCAGTTTCATATGCTCAAATATCAGCAATATATCATGACACTGCTTAAACAGAAAATTATGGTAAATTCTGAATGTGCAGAAAACAAAGAAATGCAGGATTTATTGCATGCAGCTGAACAAGTTGGAAAGCATACTTTGCAATGTGGTTTTGATTCTCTGGAGGCCTCCTGCAGGGCCGCTGTTATGGGTTCTGTCATTAGGAGGCATGCTTGGTTAAAGGAACAAAACCTGCCTGATCATGTTAAAGCAAAATTATTAGATGCTCCATTACAACATGATACCTTGTTTGGTGTTAAGGCAGAAGAGGTGTTAAAGAAAATGGAGGACAAAGCTAAATCTATGCAAACGGTCAAGGATTTCTTACAGGTACAGCCACCTAGATTTAGCAGACACTGGCCTACAAAGGATTGGAAGACCTCAAAGGGGCAGATCCAGATGCCCTAGAGGCAGATCACAGCCGCAAGGTTCCTACAGGTCTAAGCAATGGGGTGCTTCTACCTCCAAATGTGGAGAAGACAAATCACAACCATACAGGAAACAGTCCCAATGACTTCCCCCTGCCTGCACCAAGCACTTATCTTCTAGCAGCACCCTTAGGGGGAAAACTAGCACTTTTTTCTCAAAATTGGTACATTATAACCCAGGACAAATGGGTTCTAGACATAGTGTCACAAGGCTACAAGTTTCACTTCCATACCATGCCAAGGGCAAACGGTTGGCCAGACCTGCCAAAAAATCAGTGGGCAGAGGCTCAACAACAAGTCGCAGCTCTCATGGACATGAGGGCTATTCAACAAGTGCCACAGCAAGAGCAGGGACAAGGATTTTACTCAAGACTGTTCTTGGTACCCAGAAAGGACAAAGCATGGAGACCAATACTGGACCTATCTATTCTAAACACTTTCCTGGATATACCAAAACTCAAGATGTTTACCTTACAGCAGCTTCTGCCCATGCTGGGCAGCAAGGCTTGGCTCGTGACTTTAGACCTTAAAGAGGCATATCTGCATGTCCCAATCAGACAATCATGTAGAAGATAACTCAGATTCAAGGCTGGCTCAAAGCATTACCAATTCTCTGCACTGCCCTTTGGTTTATCTACTGCGCCCAGGGTCTTCACCAGTGCCTGGCACCAGTAATTGCTTACTGCAGACAAAGAGGAATACAAATTTATCCTTACTTGGATGACTGCCTCATACAAGCAGAGAACAAGGACATTCTACTTCAGCATCTGATGTTTGTGAAAAGACTTTTAACATGCCTAGGGTACACAGTCAACAAAAAGAAATCAAAACTCGTACCCTCTCAAGAGATAATATTCCTGGGTGCAAGCTTAAATACATCTGCGCAGATGGCTTATCTCACTCCAGACAAACAAAGACAACTGACTATCTATTTCAAGGAAATGGCAACAAAGGCCCAGTTATCTGCAAGAAAAATTCTGCAGGCTTTGAGCTTCATGGCATCCTGCATCTTAGTAATTCCATATGCAAGACTTCATATGAGGAAAATTCAATGGTACTTAAAAAGTGTCTGGACACAACATTGCCATAGCCTGGAAACAATGATTACTCTCATTCCCTGCCTGCAACAGGAGTTTCGATGGTGGGCAAAGGCTTGTCACCAAAACAAGGGACAGCCATTCTCACTACCCCCAGCCAGGCAGAGCCTAACGACGGATGCTTCAGATTATGCCTGAGGGGCACACATTGCAGGAAGAGGCATTCAGGGCACCTGGTCCACAAACCAAAAGCATTTACATGTTGTTGTTGTTGTTATGTCTTTCGGCTTTTCCCCAATTAGGATCGCCACAGCAGAACTCCGATCCGCTATTGATTTGCAGTAGATTTTTACATGCCGAGTTGCCAGCTCTGATGCACAACCTTCAACGAAGGTACGCCCATTCACGCATGTCTCCACACTGAAGACGCTCTAGCTGAGAATCGAACAGGACAACGTCTTACTGTGAGGCGACAACGCTACCGCAGCACCACCACCGCAGTAAACCAAAAGCCATCTACATATCAATCAAAAAGAGATGCTAGCTGTTCAAAATGTCCTGACAGCCTTCAAGGACCTACTTCATCCGGGACAACTACTGATAAAGACAGACAACACCACAGACATGTGGTACATAAGCAGGGGGGCACTCATTCTTACCCCCTTTGCAGACAAGCCATGGCTTTATGGGACACAGCATTGACTTACCAAGTCCATCTACAGGCACAATTCCTGCCAGGAAAGGAAAATACTATGGCAGACGAACTAAGCAGAAACCTCATGGATCCCCACGAGTGGCACCTGGATCCACAAGTCTTCAGCATGATAACAAAGAAATGGGGACGCCCGGACATAGATCTATTTGCCTCCCCTCACAACAATCAACTAAAAAGATTCTGCACAAGGACCTATCACAGACAAGCTTGGAAAGTGGACGCCTTATCTTTCAACTGGACAAACCTTTCAGTATATGCATTTCCTCCACTGCCTCTCCTCCCCAAGGTACACCTGAAGATCAGACAGGAGAAACCAAAAATTATTCTGATTGCCCCAGACTGGCCACGCCAGTACTGGTATCCGAGCTTAAGGAACTTGTCCCAATGCCCAGCCTGGACCTTACCTCAAATACCTCATCTACTGTCCCAGCAAAACAATCAGATTCTGCACAGCCAACTCAGGACCCTAAACCTGGCAGCATGGTGGATAATGTAGCCACACAAACCACACCTCTCAGTAACGTTGTGATGGATGTCATTTTAGAAGCCAGAAGGCCTAGTACTAGAAAATCCTATGCTGGGAAATGGAAGAGATTTTGTGCTTGGAACCAAGCTCAAGGAACTGATACAGCTGTCCCAAATATTCCTCAGATTTTATAATACTTAACTGAGATGCTGGACAAAGGCCTATCTTTTTATCAATTAAAATCCATGCCTCTGCCATTTCGGCTCATTACAATACAGAGCCACCACTCTTTTCTCATCCTTTATTAAGGCAGTACCTCAGAGGAGCCAAAAACCTAAGGCCTCCAAGGAGAACGCCAATACCTGCATGGGACCTCAACTATGTCTTGGAAAAACTCACCTTACCTCCTTTTGAGCCAGCTGCTACTGCGGCTATAAAGTTCTTATCTTGGAAAACAGGTCTGTTCCTAGCAATAACTTCTGCAAGACGAGTTTCAGAGCTACAGGCTGTCATGGCTGTGGAACCCTTTATCATTTTTTATCCAGACAAGGTCTCTCTGAGAACAAACCCTACATTTATGCCTAAGGTGGTATCCAGTGTAGCCCTTAACCAAACTATTAATTTGCCACCTTTTTATCCATATCCACAGAACAAGGGGGAGAAAATTCTGCATTCTTTGGACGTACACAGACAACTTAGATTCTACTTGGACAAAACTAAAGTTTTCAGAAAGACAGAACAGTTACTAGTGGCATATGCCGCAACATCACAAGGAAAGGCTATCTCCAAGCAGACTATTTCAAAATGGATAGGTCACTGTGTTCGTTTCTGCTACTCACAGCATGGCAAACCAGTGCCTAAGGGCAGTAGGCCACATTCAACCAGAGCTGCAGCCACTTCTGCATCTTTTATCAAGGAAGTACTAACCAAAGACATTTTAGAGGCTGCTACTTGGAGTTCAGTACATACCTTTACAAAACAATCTGCCTATTTACTCTAAATCCAGGGCAGGCTTTGCCACTGCAGTTCTGCAGGGCCTCATAGCCACTCCTAATGCTGTTTAGCTCCAGCCCCCCAACCATAGCTTTGGGACTCAACCCAAATGTAATCACTGCAACAGTGAAACACAAAGAACATAGTACAGTTGTGTACACTTAATGTAGATGTTCGAGTGTATTCACTGTTGCAGTCCAGGTTACCCACCCGCCATCCCCCTTATTTTTGCTGGAACTTATCTTTACTTCTCTAATCTATACAACCTAGGTGGTGTATTTGCTTATAGATGAAGGTAAAGCTTATTTTGGTGCATGTATGTTTTATTTACATATTTTTAGCCTACCCTTTTGGGGGCACCTGACATCTGGGCAAGAAAAACTGAAGAAAATGGCGTCGGCTGCATCTTTTATACCCCTGATGACCTGACGTCAGGGAGGAGACAACAGCAACCGACGCAGGACCCAAGACTTTGGAATTCAGGCCGACTGAGGGCAACCTGCCAGCAGGATAACCAAATGCAATGACTGCAACAGTGAATACACTCTAACATCTACATTTATGGTAAGTGTACAGAACTGTACTTTACTATTACTGATTTGTGTAAACCCCAGAATGATAGAGTAGGACATGAGGATGTTATTTTCTAACCCAAATCCGTAATTATTCAGAAATAAAAGCTAATTACACAAGAATCTCGTCACTCTCCTATTTAGGACACAATAGAAGAGTCTTCATGGGTTCTGTTCAGGCAGCTTTATTTTATAAAATACACATCACTGTAGAAGTTTACTGAATTTAGCTTAAGTAACATATACAAATTAACAACTGCGATCTTGCATGCTGTGTCCCTGGCTGCTCTTTCAAAATGGCACTAGGGATTGCACGTGTCTGGAATTTATACATGCACGTATAGCCTTGACATGTTTCTTAAAGATCTAGCACACACATCACTTGCACTCTGATCTACATCCTCCCCGTTTGAGAAATAGATTGTGTAACATTATGAGGCATGCAGAAATCACAGGAAATTCTATGTCATGCATTATACAATACTAAATATACAAATAAATACAATCAAGTCCACATTGCTGCATACTTCACACTAGGCTTAGATACTTGCCCATATCGTGTGACATAAAACTGCAAATGAGATTTAGCAACTGGAACTGAATTTGCAAACTAGTTGACCTGTGGAATGTTCAGGTCAGTTTCTGGAATGGAATCAGAATTTTGAACACGTTCTGGTATGGGAGCAGTGTCTGCTTGACTCTTAGATTCAGAGTTGACATCACAGAAGGAATGTTGTGATGGTGGTGATGATTCTAGTACAGGAAGAAGATGGCTATGGTTCCTCCTGTACTTATCACCCTCGGAGTCTACCAGGTAAGAGCTTGGCTCGGCACAGATGCTTGTAATCTGTCCTATTCAATCAAAACCTTTTGTTGTTTAGATTCTTACCATTTCTCCTTCCCTCAGCAGAGGAAGTAATCTGCTCAATCTGTCGTAACTAGATTTCTGGATGTTACGCTTCTTCAGCAATTGAGCCTTGACAGTTTTATTGTTAATTTTAGGCTTCAATAAACTGGAAGTAATGGGTAGCATAGTTCTAGTTTGCCTGGAAAGTAGTTTTTGAGCAGGTGAGCCAAGAATATCATCACTGGGTATTTTTCTGAGATTAAGTAAATTCAAGAACACATCGGCATTGTCGTGCTTTGACCTTTCAAGTAATTGCTTTGCACTGCACGTTCAGCTAGACCATTGGACTGAGGATATTCAGGACTACTAGTGACATGTACAAAGTCCCATTCTTTTGCAAATTTCTGAAACAACAGGCTAGTAAACTGAGTACTATTGTCAGAAAAAACTTTATGTGGACTACCATAAACTAAGAAATTATGTTTCAGCTTAATCATAACAGCAGTAGATGTTAGGTTAGGTTGTAGATCAGTCTCAAACCAATTAGAATAAGAGTCTACCAAAACCAAGTAGTGTTGATTGTTCCACTCAAAGATATCAGTTGCTGCAGTAAACCAAGGTAGTTCAGGAACTGGAGTTAGCTGAAGTGGTTCTTTTTGCAAATGCGGTCTAGTACTATTGCATACTGAACAAGAAGAAAGAACTATGTCAATGTCTTTTGGTAATGAAGGCCAAAATACAAATTTTCTTGCTCTTCTCTTAGTGGATATGGATCCTGGGTAACTACGATGCAAAATCTGGATATATTCTTGTTGTAAAGAAGCAGAACAACAATTTTAGAACCTTTAAAAATAATGCCAGCTTCTATCAACGATTCATTTCTGTAAGGAGAATAGGTTTGGACTTCAGGTGGTACACTAGATTGCTTTGTCGGCCATCCAACCTTAATGTAGTGATTGAGCTTTTTCAAAATTGGATCAGTCTGAGTGTGATCTCTTAACTCATTAAGTCTAGTGGTGGAAAAATTACGCACTGACATCACATCAAAGTCAGAATTCTCTGTGTCAAGCTGTTCTGTCATATTTCTGGATGATCTGGATAAGGTATCAGTCAGAGAGAACAATTTGCCTTTTGTGTAGACCATTTTGAAATTGTACTTTTGCAATTTGAGCATCATTCTCTGTAATCTCGCTGGAGCAGAATGCATATGCTTCTTTAGAATAGTAACTAGAGGTTGATGATCAGTTTCAATCTGAATAGCTCGACCATAAATGTAGTCATGAAACTTGGAACATGCAAATACTATTGCCAAAAGCTCTTTCTCAATTTGAGCATACAGCATCTCGGTTTGGGTTAGTGTTAGATGTATAGGCTATTGGTCTGCCCTCTTGAAGTATAACTGCACCTAGAACAAATTTTGAAGCATCACAGAAAAGAGTAACTGGTTTGTTTACATGATAGTATCTTAATGTAGCTGGGGGTGGCAATTTTATGCTTGACGTCTTTAAATGCCTTCTGGTGCAGTTCCAACCATGACCATACAACATTTTTGCATGTTAGCTCTCTTAAAGGTGCTGTCAACTCATTGACGTCTGGTATAAACTTACCTAAATAGTTGACCATGCCTGGGAAACACTGTAGAGCTTGTACATTATCAGGTGCTGACATCTGAAGAATAGGTGCTTGCTTGGTCAGGTCTGGTCTCAAGCCTGTACTTGTAAACAAATGACCTACATATGTAACTTCTGGAAGTCTGAATTTGCACTTCTTCGTAAAGATATAGCAGACACATCACTTGCAGTCTGATTTACAAATCTCATCAGGAAAACATGAATGATGTACACTGTTGTCATTCTGCAAAACTCAAAAGCAGACAGTTATGGGAATCTGTAATGTCCTGACAATACTGTCAAATCAATCACTGTGGTCACACCTACAAGGCATGGGTATGAGCCTAAACTGTTTACAGTGAGAAAATATCTGTACAGTTGGCAAGCATACAGACAGAACTTCAGTCCAGCCAGCAGACCTGTAATGACACTTGAGAGCGAATACATTGAACTAAATCTACATCTCTGACAAAACAGTTTTTGCTTACCAGCAGCAGGAGCATGGCCTCCTCCTTTTCCTGACGGTCCTGGGAAAAATTTGAGGGAGAGGTAATTTAAACAGCACCGCATGTTAAAGTATAACAGGGGTAATATGTCCAAATATCTCACATTTACTTTAGCTGCTATGTTAACAGATATGCGGGTTACAAACTGTGCATGAGCTTAAAACTGCAACTAACCTAACCCCCACCAAAATACCTGGCACCCATGTAAAACTGTGTGCACCCTGACACGCTGAATGCTACAGTATTCCAGTGCTGAGCCAACTAAGCATACCTGGATGCTTCTCTTGAGTGGAAGTAACAAAAAGCATCCCCTCTACCTCCACTCCCAGATAGGAGACCACCCCAGCCTGTGGGCAGAACTACCCGATGGACCAGGTAGTGCAGGAGCAACAGAGGGGGTGCCACCAACCTGTGGCCCAGACATGCTGGGCCGCAGTGCCTCTGCCAGGGAAGCCAAGGTAGGTGGATCACCGGGAACTGGCCTACCTTGTTGCATTGTGGTAAATGAAATATAAACATAAGGAAGAATAAACATAACCAAAAACAAATGTAATTAATAACATAAGAGAAAACTATAATGAGTAATGGAAACAAACTGAAGATAATATGATGAGGAGCACAGCAATAAATAATGTAAATGAAAGTTTTTTTAACAGCAAAGCAGTATTAAATTATACATAAGGCCAACATAAGAGGTAATTAAAATAATATGTTAATATCAAATTATAATAAATATAATTAATAAATAGAAGAGAAGGGGTGGGGGTGAGAGAGAAAAGAAGAGCATTATTAACTTCACAGATAATATAACTACACAGACTACAACTACATACTTCTAGATATGTTAGTTTTCACTTGTGAGAACATTGACTGCTTAGATTGTATATATGATGTTGCACGTACATAACTCTCAACCTCTTAGCATGGGACATTATAGGCCAAGCCATACATAACAGTGGTACAAAGGCACGTCGACAGGGAACATTTTTACATAGTGTTCGCATACATTAGTAACAAGGAGTTCTGATAACGGATTTGCCATTAAATCACATTTCAAGTAATGTCATATATCTGCAAATCAAAGGACTTGACATATGGGGCAATAGTCATTACATTCTACAAAAATCGTGACAGTTGAGAGGTATGTTCGTGTACACTGATTACACTAGGCAGCTGGACATTTCTCAGTCGGTTGGTGTGGGATTAGAACCTACAAGCAGTGACTACAGGAAGACTGAATATTTTATTTTAAAAAATAAATTCTTAGACCACCATCTCTTTTAAAAGTGTTATTGATTCATATTGCGTCAAATCATGCATCTAAACACATGCATAGCTGTGTAGGAGTACCATTTGAAAACCTTAAATTATCAGAGCAACATCTCCTTTTACACTTTTTTTGGTGTACGTTTCAAATCTTGATTTACACACATGTATAACTGTGTAGAAGTTCCATTACCTTCCACATTTATTCTACTTATTAACTGCAACCTCCAGCATATGTCAGACAAAATGAGCTGAACACAAGCTTGACCCTTAAAATGGGTGTTGCACTGCATTTATTTATGACATATCTTGACACATTATTTAGTACATCACATTTGTCAGTTGTCTGGTGTCAGATTAGAACCCACAAGCACTGACTAAAGAAATACTGAACACTTTATTTGAAAAAAATTATCAAAGCACCATCTCCTTTTAAACTTTGATTAATGTTGCTTCAAATCTAGCATTTGCACACATGGATAGCTGAATAGGACTTCTGTTAACTTACCCATATACCCTATTCATTTATTGAGTTTAGTTTACAGCATATTTCAGATAATGAGCAGAGCAGAACAGTGACTCTTAATCTGGGTAGACCAGAACATTAACTGATGGTTGGAAGTTATGCTACACAGTACTGCATGCTTACTATGCTTTAACTTGCTTTACCATTTCAGATATGCACTGACACATTAATAAAGATGTAATATATCCCAGGTATTACATACCTGACTGTTAGGGCTGCAAAATCTGTATTTTCTTTATTGTATTATTAAGTTATTACTTTAATGATTTTTATACATACCACCTATTTACCTCATCCTGGCCAAACATCTTGCATGGGACTGTACATTGTGACCCATCTCTTCTGCAGCTGTGGTAAGAAAAGAAAACCATTACAGATTAAGCTTATATATTTATAAATTACTGGAAAACATACTTGCATATCTGTGGGTTGTAGCCATCCCTAGCCTCTTGGACCCAGGAGTCCAAGGTTCCCCTCTTCCTACGATACAGGTTGTCATAGTGGTGACTACACTGCTCATCAGTGTGGGGGATACCAGTTGCATTGGTTAGGTCCCTAGCCAAACTATCCCAGGCCTCAGACTTACACTGTGAGCCCTGGTAGTTACCCTGCAACAGCAGGGGTTTGTGGTGTCACACAAGGAGTCCAATAAAAACCTTGGACTGCTGCCACCCCACTTGTATGCCCTAAAGCACACCCCCTCACCAACACCAGCAGCCATACCCACAGTCAAGGTCAGGCTCCAAGGAATGATGTGAAATTCCAGCCTGTTGTCCTTTTAATAGGCTGCAGTCCTGACCTTGAACGTCATACTGTAACTTTCAAAAATGTGCTGTGTCATTTAGCATTGCGCAAAATCGCACAATCCATGTTTAAGCAAAGCTTAGCAATGCACAAACTGGAAAAGACCATTGACCCTGTTTAATCGCTGCTTAGCATTGGGCACCTTTTCTAAATGTAACACTTATTTAATTTAAAGTCAACCGATTTTTCAGTCACCTGACACAGTTTCACAGGACTATATGTGGAAAACATTACTAGTCAGGACTCGAACCCGGGACCTACTACACTCTGTCATAACTCAATCTGTCTAGCCACTGGGATAGTGAAGGGACATGAATATCTTCAGATATACTGTGAAGGTGCCTGTAAGTGTAGCTCAGCTTTGCTGTGCGAGTTTGCACATTGCTAAGCACAGCTGATGTACAACAATTGAATACATCTGGTTTCTATTTTCAGCTGTCTAGTGGATGTCTACTGCTTAAGTATGCCTCATTATGCCTAGCTAAGCAATGCTCTGCGTCGCGCAAACAAGCACATGTAAAAAATATTAATGTTGAATGCATCTGGTTTCTGTTTTTAGCTGTGTAGTGGATGTCTACTGCTTAAGTATGTTGTGCTACGCCTAGCTAGACAACGCCCCGCACCATGCAAACAAGCACAATTTTAACATTGACTGCATCTGGTTTCTATCTTTAGATGTCTTGCAGTTGTCTGATGTATATGTGCATAAAGCTAAGCAATGCTCCACACCGCACAAACAAGCACTTACATGTAAAAAAAAAAAATAAAATGCAGTTTAAAGAATTCAAATGTCTTGTACAACTTTCAGCCAAGGTGGATGGGCTGAAAGGTATGTGGCTGCGCCGTCAGTCTTACACAGATTTAATATCCGTGTTCCTGTGACCTCCGTTAGGCATGATATGGCTTGCTGCTAAGGGTGAACTGTGGCAGTGTACATGGATACATTCAGTGTAGGCTCTATACAGAGCCTACATGGACTTTATTATTCAGTCACTTTTCTTGCAAAGCCATATTTCAGAAATATGATTGATGCTTTGTATTTTCTATAAACTGCAAAACTGGTCAAAGCTGTAATTCAACAGTCTCTTCAGCAAGAAAAAACACATCAGGAACAAAAAACAAGTTTATTCTGCAAAGCTTTTGGGTTAACACCCTTCCTCAGTGCATTATAAAACAGTTAATACATCCATTTTAAATAGGAGCATCAATTAATCACATGTCAGCCAGCAGCTAACCTATCAGACACATATATCCATCCCCTCACCTCCCTTTTTTCATATATACAAATTCATTTAAAATTTAAAGTCAAAATTGTTCAAAGCATCACATGATTGTTAAAAACACATATTAAATATGGTAAACATAATAAACATAATACAAGTTAAAAATCACTTCATTTTTTTTTATTTCTTTTTGCTTTATTACTAAAATAGTTTTTTTACTTGCCATACTATTAATACCTGGTTTACTATCTGCTCTCAGCCTTACTATCCATTGATATTCTTTTGTTTCCAAAAAATGATTTAAGTCTCTACCCCTCATATTCATAGCTACTCTATCCATCACTCTAAATTTAAAATAATGCTTTGAACCATTATCAGTTATATGTTTACTTAATGCGTCTGTACTTATATTTCTCCTAATATCTGATTTGTGTTGCACTGTTCGTTCCCTTAGTTTCCTGGTAGTCTTTCCCACATAAAACGAGGGGCAGGCTACACAGGTAGCTAGGTATATAACTTGTGTTGTATTACAGTTTGTATAACAGAAAAACATATATTCCATTTTTGTTACTGGGTGCACAAACTTGTTCTCCCCCTCATAGATGTTGTCACAGCAGCTACAGTTAAAGCACTAAAAAGCACCTGCTTTATTTAATACATTCTTTCCCTTCATATGTTTAAAATCTTTATAATTTAACATATGAGGAATATGAAGCACTGCAACACCTTTTGAATGACAAAAGTATTGTAGTTAAACAAGCAGATAATGGTGGAACCATAGTAATAATGGATAGGGATAAATATGTTTTGAATTTTAAAACTTTACAAAAACTTTACTACAAGATCAGGTAACATTTAAGAAAATAATACTTCTTGATGTAAAAAAAAACTTATTTCAGAGATAAATTTGGCTATTTATGATCTCCAAATATCTGGAGATGTAACAAGAGAGCAGTTTAACTATTTTACTGTTTCTTGTCCTGGAATACTGCAAATTTATGGCATCTCTAAGATACAAATCCGTAGAAAATCCCCCCCCTGAGGCCTATAGTCTCAGGAGGTGGATGGATGACTGAGCCCATCTCAAAATACTTACAAAGATATTTAAGTACTTTCCTGACTAAATGTTCCACCATATTAAAGAGCACTAATGATTTTTTGATGAAATTATATGAATGGTATTCCAAACAAGAAAGAAAAGAATTTCTATTTGTAACTTTAGACATAACATCCCTTTTTACGGTAATACCCAGTGACTATGAGATAGATTCTATAAGGAAGTTTTTGAATGTAGAAGTGAAATTACCAGCTAGACAAATTAAGAATATCTGTGTATTATTAGCATTAGTTTTGACTAACAACAGCTTTATTTTGATAATGAAATATATTTACAACTAGCAGGGGGGGGAGCTATGGGTGCACCAGTGGCAAATAACCTCGTGCTATATGAATGGAAGAAAAGCTGTGTCTTAAGTGATAGTAATGTTATGAATAAGAAAATATGTTTTTATCAGAGATTTGTAGATGATTGTTTTTTAATTTGGGGTGGATCCTTACAACAACTGAATGACTATATAGAATATTTAAACACAACAAGTTTCCAGAAGTTTAAAATGTCAGCATCAGAAGACAAGATCGTCTTTCTGGATATAGAGCTAAGTAAGATAGGAATGCATATTGAAACAAGTATACATAGGAAAGAGGTTCATGTTAGTAGATATGTGAAAAGGACAGCATGCATGCCCCCATATCTTTAAAGGTATATTAAAAGCACAAATGATTAGAACAAGTTTGCTAAATACAAGTCAGGAAAGGTTTGAAAAGCAAATTAAAGAGATGATGGATGAATTCATTAGTAATGGATATAATTCTGAGATGGGAGAGCAAGTATATAATGAAGTCACTGATGGGAGAATGAGTGAATATACCCCAATTTTTGGGAATAACTTGAAAAATACAATAGAAACACGAAAGGGAATACATAAAAATGATGCAATCAGATATGTTACAACTTATAACCTGAAAACAGAAGAAGTGAAGCGTGTAATATATAAAATTTCGAAAGTTCTGATGGCAATGCCAGAATTAAAGGAAATAGTAGGAGAAAGACCCCTATTTGCTTATAGAAATTCTGAAAGTTTAAGATTAAAGTCATGTTATAAAGATTTTAAACATATGAAAGGAAAGAATGTATTAAATAAAGCAGATACTTTTAACTGCTTTAACTGTAGCTGTTGTGACATCATCTATGAGGGGGAGAACAAGTTTGTGCACCCAGTAACAAAAAAGGAATATATGTTTTTCTGTTATGCAAACTGTAATACAACACAAGTTGTATACCTAGCTACCTGTGTAGCCTGCCCCTCGTTTTATGTGGGAAAGACTACCAGGAAACTAAGGGAACGAACAGTGGAACACAAATCAGATATTAGGAGAAATAGAAATACAAATGCATTAAGTAAACATATAACTGATAATGGTTCAAAGCATTATTTTAAGTTTACAGTGATGGATAGAGTAGTTATGAGTATGAGGGGTGGAGACTTAAATAATTTTTTGGAAACAAAAGAATATGAATGGATAGTAAGGCTGAGAGCATATAGTAAACCAGGTATTAATAGTATGGCAAGTAGAAAACCTATTTTAGTAAAAAAGCAAAAAGAAATCAAATAAAAATGAAGTGATTTTTTTAACTTGTATTATGTTTAATATGTGTTTTTAACAATCATGTGATGTTTTGAACAACTTTGACTTTAAATTTTATATGAATTTGTATATATGAAAAAAGGGGGGTGAGGGGATTGATATATGTGTTTGATAGGTTAGCTGGCTGACGTGATTAATTGATGCCCCTATTTAAAATGGATGTATTAACTGTTTTATAATGCACTGAGGAAGGGTGTTAACCTGAAAGCTTTGCAGAAAAAAACGTGTTTTTTGTTTCTGACGTGGTTTTTCTTGCTGCTTTGTATTTTCCCCATTTATTCACTAATTTCAGTGTTACCGGTCTTCTTCCTATTCAACTCCATCTCCCAACACCAGACTCTGGGCCAGGTCCAAGCTACTTCTGATTCTTTTGGTCATTTCCTGTGCTTTTTTCTGCCTCAAGCAGTTTCATGTGGAACACTGGAAAAGGGTTCACTAGCAAAATTTCTCTTTTTTCTATCAGAAGAATGAGAAGCAGAGTGCCCTTCTGTTTGCTGACTTACTTTTCGTTGGATAAACTTTTTTTTACCTGTTCTGTATCAAAAAACATCTTTGATCCTCCAGTAGAAAATGTTGTGAAGGTTGGTAGATACAGCAACTCGAATCTAATACCTTCCTGATTTCGGGGATAAATATGCTTCTCTTCTGCATGGTGTATAGTAAATAATCATTTTCAACAAACACACTGCTGTCTTCAGTTTTTAATACTTTGACCTTTTGCCATAGTTTACCAGGCTCATCTCTTTCTGCTGGTATGATTGCATCTTTACTAATATCAGTCTTGGCTGCCTTCTCTTGGCCAAGTTTGGAGCCCTTTCAATTAATACATAATGCTGTGGAACACCAGTTCAGTTGTTTATTTGTGCTTTCATAAAATGAATACCATTCTACTTTCTCTGGTACAGCAGAAAATCTCAGGTTTTCTCTGCTTCTGTCTTCTAACCCTACTATTTTTAGAAACAGCTCTTCTTAAGAAGCGTCATACTCAGCCAGCTTTTTCTTTATTTCACCCTGTGAGTTCTTCCATACAACTAGTTAAAGCCTCTTCTGTTTTTTTCCAGCATTTTGTCATTTGAGGTGATATATTCCTTCAGTGTTTCATTTATTTTAATCAACTGAGTGCTTTTGATTCATTCGTTCCTCTAAATTACTGGAAGCCATCTCTTGAAAGCTGAAGTTTTGAACTGGTTTTTGCTCAACAGCTGCAGTTAACAAATTTAATGCAGATTTCACTCCACTATCATTTGTATTTGACAGGTTCCACACACAAAAAATAAGAACATCTCATTCATGAGCCCTGATAATATAATAGGTTGCCTGATTATCCGTGCCAAACAAATATGGCCTGTCTGAGTCGCTTGTTAACATGTTTATTGTACACCTCTCCACTGATTGCGTTCCTGAAACCTGGAAAACAGCTATTGTAATGCCTTTCATTACACAAGGGTGGCCCAAAAACAGAGACTGTTAATTATAGACCCGTTCGTGTCACGAGTTTCATGAGTAAAGCTATGGAGTATATTATGTCAGACATTATTCACCTGGACATTGAAAATCTGTTAACCCTGGACCCTCTTCAAGTCAGGTTTGTCCTGCCTCTTTAAAGTCATGAATTTCTTTGAAAAAGTAGCAGAAGTGGTAGATAGTGGTCATGCAGTACATACAGTATACCTGAACGGGTCTCTATCAGTTCATCGAAACATCTGACATTCGAACACCATAAGTTCAAACTTCAAACCACGAACTGCAAAAACATTGAAGTCTTAGAACAGCGATTTTTTTTTTCCCCAGGGAAAAAAATCGCTGTTCCAAGAAACACACACACAACACAAGCACACCAAAAAAACATCAATCCACAGACACACACACACTCAAAATCCTACATTTAACCCTACACTAAAATGTACATACACTACTACCTGTCCACTTACCTTAACCCAAACCCTAACCCTAAGGTCCATCACTATCGCACACTCACCTGACCCGCGCCCTAACCCACCTATCCCGCCCTAACCCTAAAGTCTTTCACTATCGCACACCCACCTCACCCGCGCCCTAACCCTAACATCCATACAATCACACACTTACCTGACCCGACCCGTAACTTCCCACCATGGTCCTGCTAATTGTGAAGCCACTGAAACAGCCCACTGAATTCTTTCCCTGGGAAAGAATTCGGTGTTCCGAGGCTTCGCAATTACCAGTGTTCAAACTTTACAGTTCGAACATCTGATATTCGATATTCAGCCGTTTCGACGGACTGATATAGACCCTACCTGAACTGGGTCAAGACCTTTAGCAGTACTTCCCATGCAGATATTATTGATAGACATGCAAATTTGAATATAAATCCTTATGTTGTATAGTGGATAGTTAATTAGATTCTTGACGGAACTCAAGTGGTTAGATTGGTACTTGCCACTTCAGAAAACAAGAAATTTGCCAGTGGTGTACCACAGGTGTCTATGTTGGTCCATTTCCTGTCTGCCATCTATTTCTCAGACCTTCAGGCCAACATACGTGGCTTATGGTTGCTTAGGTTTGCTAGTGACTGTAAATTTGGTGGTGTTACTCAACCTTCAAATGACTTATAAATGTTCCAACACAGGTTAGACCTTGTTAACAGGTGGTGAAGGGACAGTGGTCTCAAATTTAATGTGAAAAAAAATGTAGCATAGTTAGTTTTGGTAAACAAAATGTTTTTGCACATACTATTTAGGTGACAGACCTCTCCAGTCAAACACTGAGAGGGATCTAGGCACTCTTGTTATTTCCTTATTGTTTGATGATCATGTCTCCATAGTAGTTCAGCAAGTCTTCTGTCTGGGTCATCTAATTTCCAAAAGCATTTCCACTAGATCCAAAGAAGTCTTAATTCCTATGTCAATAATGTCTGTGATGAGATATGAGTAAAATAATGCACCCATTTGCATACATTTGTATAAACATATCACTTAACTTGAAAGACCTCTGAGAAACATAACTAAAAAGACCAATGGCCTTGAAAATATTTATCAAGATAGACTGGCAGCCCTGTCTCTGTAGTTAGTCTGCTGTAGACTCCTCTGTAGAGATCTTGTCTAGTCTTTTGAGCCATGAAATATCCATCCCTCTTTGACCTCTTTTTCCTTCACAGAACAAATGGTGCCTCAAAACATCTGGTTAAAAAAAACGAAACTTTCAAGAGATAAATAAGGCCCTGTGGTATGACAGATCAATATTCCAATGTATTCTTCATCTCTGGAACGAACGTCCACTATATAACAATCAGAGTAGCACCCTTGCCATCTATAGGGTAAACCTAGATAATTGGAAGGGCAGCCTCAAATTTTCCCCAGCCTATCTTGTCTTAGCCTTCTTGAGGCTAGAAGATACTTTATTAAAAAGAGTCTTTTGACTAGACTTATAATGCTGTGCAGTGTGACTGCAGACTGATTGCCTATTTTTAAAGTATAAACTGCTCAAACAAGCTAGTACATACATTGTGCTGCTGTAGGATTCCTGTGCTGTTGATATAGTGGTAGTTGTAGATGTTTATGGACTCTCTTGCTCAGGCAGTTGATATTAAGCCTACAACTTCCATAGACTGGCACAGTTGGAATAGTTTGTTGAAAGTCTGGACAGCCATACAGAGCCCGTCCAGCTGTTCTTGACATTTCAGATGAGAACACAGGATCCACAGCCTGAAGTGCCTCCTCAAGCACTGGCATCACATGATTGGGTGGCGGGCTGCTTCCACTGCCTTGGCAGCATTTGCAGCTATGACATGTATGATCAGAAGTAGAAAATTATCCATTTTGCATTGAGTTGCACTTCTGTCTGTAGTAGTATGATTATGAATGTATGTGCTAGTCCTCGTCCATGTATGTCACAGTGCACATTTTCATACTTCTTGAATTAAGTAGTATCTGGGTGTGGCTCTAGTTGTTCCATTCACTTGCTTATTGTGATTGCATTGTCATTGAAGTACCTGCCTTCTGCAATCTCTTTATGTATGTTTATGCATCTTAGCATACATTTGAACCCATTTATACTGCTTACAATTCCAGTGCATTGCATGCTTTTTTAATGAATTTTGCCCATAGACTTTAATGCATTAGTCACTCTTGTACTTGCATCTATATGTTTGGTTATTTCAGTAAACGTGGAGTTATCTAGGTATATCAGATGCATAGCTTCTTTAAACTGGAACAAATCAATGCCTTCTCGGCCCTGGTAAGCTGGTATATTTTCCTTTGTGTTGCTATGGTATTGCACTGCAGATGGTGCTGCTTATTCTGAGCTGACACTTCTAACCACCATGTTTTATTTTGTTTTTTTCATTTTATTATTTCCAGATGAAATTCATCTGTCTTCTCAGTTGACTGGAAACTGGTTATGACAGCTTTGAGCATCAAGTCCTGGACATAGTTTATTTCTTCCTGAAAAGAAACATAACATTGAAGTTCTTTCGTGACTGTTGAGATGTGCTCATTCTAGTTTCTTATTGTAACATTTTTTATTAACTGCATTTCTGCATCATATTAGAACATTTCTGGAACTGTTACTTCTTTAATTCTGTCTTTGGTAACTGGAATTACCTAAGGAATATTTAGTTCTTCTAAGAGTTCTGCATTCTTTCCTGATAAATGTGCTCTACTTAACATACCTGATGTGCATATGTCCCTTGCCTGGTCAGTATTTCACATTAATGCCATACTTCTAGATGATGTAATGTCTTTTGTAGGCTCCGAGATGGCTTGTTCAAAGCCTTTCAGAATGTGCTTTATAAGGATTTGTGCCCTGTTTCCACTCAACCTTTTTTTGCCATAGACATGGAATTTCTCCTGTCCATAGTTCATTGTTAAAATGTCCTTTGCTTTACTTTTTATGAACCTGTTTGACAAACTATAAGTTCTCAGACAGAGCAAATACAAAGTGCAGATTCACTTGATGTGAATGTTAAATTATAAGTCATCAACTTTATAGGTTCATGGGAGGTTACTAGTCTAATGGACCTAGGGCCTTCACAATCCTGGCCATGTTATACCTGTGTTCTCTAACTCACCTTTGTTAGATGGTTGTTATTCGCAGATCGAGTCTATGATCAGCACCAACTTACTCATGACCATTGTTTTAATGAGTGTCAAATGCTAGTGAAATAGAAGTGGTTGTTTGTGACTGTCATGTCATGATTCTAACTTGCATAAGCAGTTCAACCGTCTGCTTGGCACTTCCTAGATTTCTTTACATGTCCACTCTTACCACAACTGCACCCTTGAAGGGGGTGACCAGTTTTCTGGGATATGTTACACACTTTTTTTCCACCATAACCAAAAAACGGGATTGCCTTCTGTTCCTTTTGTGGATGTTCCCTGAAATTCCCTGCAAAATACACTCTCATTCACAAAAACTCTCTCTGTCCATATTCTTTGCAAGCAATTTTCCGTCCCTTTCTTGAATTCCAGAAGCCATTTCATGCCAACATGCTCCTAGGATTTATATCATTGCATGACAACACCACCAATGTAAAGAGAAGACTGTGGGATACATTCAATGACTACAGGATACATCCAGTAGAGTTGGTGGAGAATCTGAGGTGTAACAGCATGAAGCTCTTATCAGAACCTAGAGAGCCTGAATTTGAATAGCAGTGCATGATCTAGAAGAGTTGTGCAGAGGAAGGTGGATGTGAGTTGCTTATTCCAGCTCACTCATTCTGGGGTTAGGATTGTTTAACTGATTTTCTGCACTAAGACCATTTTAGTGCAGTTCCTCTCGTTGCCTCATGCTGACAGAACTATAGTAATTCATAGCTGCTGCTTCCATTGATTTAACCCATTGTTTAAAAATTTTGACAAGAAAACTTACTGTTTTTGCATTTTCTTTTTCTTTTGGGGCTATGATTTGAAGTTATTGAACATGTTTGCAGCATTTTAAATTATTTTTTTCATTTAAATTGTGATTAGGTCACCATTTTGTTTCTGAAACATTACTGACAGTATTTTTTTTATTAAGTTTATATTTTATTCCTTGCCTAAGTTTTGGATTAATTATTGTTTTTCTATGTTTGAGTAGATTTACAGTTTTTAAACAAGTTTCTCATTTAAATCACTAATTTGGAGCCATTTTGTTTGTGACATTTCTGACAGGAATGTTATTTAGTATTGTACTTAATTTCTGGTATAGTTACATTAGGCTAAAATAGCCTTTATTTATACTGGGGTCTGTGTAATGTGTTTATTGTGCTTTGTGTTGGGTTACTGAAATTGCTGCCTTTTTTTCCACATTACAGTATGCAATATAGTTTCCCTATAGAAGTAAACTTCAATTTGCTATTTAAAGGGAACATTGTGGGATTTGTCTATTTGGTGTTGAGCAGACCATGCAACCAGGACTACATATTGATCTGGATAATTTGTCTCCACTGTTTTGATGGATTCAGGTGCAGATTCCCCCTCCACCATCTTCCCCTTTTGCATTTAAAAAAGTGAAAGAATAAATAAAAAAATATGCCTCTGCCTACAGCTTGTCACTCTGCAGTAACCTTAGCTTTGGGCAGGCTATCAGACCACTTGCCTTCTGTTACATCCAGGTCCCCTGGTATAGTTGTAGTATCACAACTGTGTGTGACATTCAGGTCAGGCACATCCTCTAGAGCTTTACCATTGCCTGCTTTAGGTATGGGAGAACTAACCCCCTTTAGGTGTAGGGGAAGTCAGGGGTGCAGCATCTGTTGTCAGTATTGATACTTCCCCCAGGGATTCTCCCACTACTGTAGTATATACTAAAAAGAGACAGAAGACCCACCAGGTGGGGGGACAGCAGTCTCTGAATGGTTTCCCACTTGAGATGGCGGCTATGGCTAAATCCATTGTTCAGGCAGCTGATTACAAGGCAGCTGATTACAGGATGTATTCCCGAGTTATCCACAACCAATTAATCTGCTTAGTATCCTCTTTTTGAAGGGAATCCTGTGTCTGAGGACTCTGACCTGTCCTACTTGGATCATTCCAGTTCCTCTGATGATGAACAGGTACGCAAACAGATGTTTTCTTTTTCCCAGATGTTGAATAGATTTAGAGAGGTATTCAGCTGGGAGTAAATGTACTGTGGTGGTGATGCTGCGGTAGCGTTGTCGCCTCACAGTAAGACATTGTCCTGTTCGATTCTCAGCTGGAGCGTCTTCTGTGTGGAGACATGCGTGAATGGGCGTACCTTCATTGAAGTTTGTGCACCAGAGCTGGCAACTCAGCACGTAAAAATCTACTGCCAATCATTAGAGGACCGGCGTTCTGCTGTGGCGACCCCTAACCGGGAAAAGCCGAAAGACACAACAACATTCAGCTGGGAGTAAATTTCTGCTGCCCTCGAGATTAACAGGTTTAATGATCTCTTGAAGGATCAGGCCCTGGACTTTTAGACCTTTCCTCCATAGATCCCAACATTAGAAGATGTCTTAAAGAAGGCTCATATTTCTCTTCTGATTTTTGAAACTTTACCTAAGAAAGTGTTTAAGAAATTTAGGGTATACTCAGCCTTGCCTGGCCTCCAAGCACCTTTGTTTGTGGGCCCCATTTCTGTATCTGCATTGACTTTTGATAATATGATGACCATGTCTTCTTCTAACCACGTTCCTCAAGATAAACTAGGCAAGTGACTTGAATCTCAGGGAAAGAGGCTGGCACAATCAAGTATGGTAGCTTTTAAAGTGTTTAACTACCATTGTTTTATGTGTTGACATGCATGTGCCCTTTAGACAAATTTACTGCATTGTTGCCTACAGAGGCAACCTTAGGTGTCAAAACATGTTTAAAAATGTGCCTAGGAGGGGTTAATGCT
This sequence comes from Protopterus annectens, assembly GCF_019279795.1. Taxonomy (NCBI): domain Eukaryota; kingdom Metazoa; phylum Chordata; order Ceratodontiformes; family Protopteridae; genus Protopterus; species Protopterus annectens. The sequence goes on from NC_056734.1 coordinate 187,526,838, forward strand.
ATTTCTAGAAATGCAGCATTATCAGTGATGATTAGAATGTATGTTTGGTTGCACTGCCAGAAAATTTCTGATGAGTTAAAAAATGAGATTTTGGATGCTTCTCTGAGTATTATTGTGTGTTTAGTATAGTAGCTAACCAGATCCTTAAACACTGGGGTGAGAGAGGTAAATTGATGCATGAGTATCAAAAATGTTTTGTATTCCCAAGTTCTCCTCCTCCTTTAAGCATGATGACTTTCAGTGGCCTAACAAACAGAGGTCCCAGCCAAACCAGAAAAGGCAATAAAAGGAAATGGCAGGATGACAAGTCCTGCAAGCCGAACAAGAAGGGTTCCTTTCCTGAAAAGGATACCTTCCCTACCAACTTATGAACATGCTGCAGGATGGTACCCGTCTTTATCAATTTCTCTGTCGGGTGCTTCATCTCTCAGGTTAGCTCTCAACAAGGCAAGCTCGGATGTCAGTAGTTTCTGACTAATGAGTTCTAAATTTTGTTGGCAGAGACCGTGGAAAGAACATATGTCATCATTTATGGGGGAATCCCCCTCATTAGTTGGACCTGACTTTGTTATTCCCTCCTATTCTCCAGCAAACACTGGATTTAGGGGTCATAGAACCAGTCCCTCCTTCGGAAAGAATGAGAGGTTTCTACTCCAGAATTATCTTGATTCCTAAAAACAAGCACTCGTAGAGACTGGCAGAATGTCATTTTATTTATTAATCAAAACAAGTGTGGCATACTTTCTGACATTTGCCGTATGTCTAACTGTTTTAAGTGGCAGTGTGATGACCCACCACTGGACCAGTAATCAAGGAGCCACAATCCTCACCACTGGCAACAGTGGGGGACGTGTACAGGGAGGATGACCAGTACACACACAGTATTTCCAGATGCAGCTCTCTGCATCAAGTTCAATTTCCCTTAAGAGCACACAGAGACCACAGTCAGTCCGGGGTGGTTTCTCCCTCTTTCTGCAGATCCCTAGTAAGATGCCCCACTGGCACAGCTATAGAATTGAGATCTCAGCTGAGTGACCAAGCCAAGACCTCCATCATCCTCTTTGTCCAACCAGTACTTCTTGTCCCTGGCCAAGTAGCTAACACACACACTCTTTGAGGTTTGATTTACACACACACGGGAAAAGGCTTGCACAGGTTTACTAGCTATGCCCCCTTCTGCCCAGACTATAAGGTAGTCATCACTGCCACCAGCCAACTCCTCATCAGCTACTTTAAGGCCCTTAACAAAGGGTGTCCAATCTTACTGTGTAATGTTAATAACAATGCAAATGGTAGTTTGACCAAGAGCAAGGCTATTAGGAGTGGCCCACACTCTGTCACCAAATAAATATGCAAGTCCTCTCAAAACTTAAATATCTGTAGACAGATCAGCCATAATGAAATGATTAAATATATTTAATAATAAATAATAAAAGAACAAGACAATACTAAATATATATTCACAATGACATCAGAGTTCAAAATCACAGGAAATATTTAAAACAACATTAAAGGATAGTCTCAAATAAAGAAAGAAAAATGTCTAAATTAAGCTTCACTATATTCCTAACTATATCTAAGAGAGTTACTATACCCTAGAAATTTACTTCATATAGAGCAAGTCAGATGTGGTGAATGGTTCTTGTCAGGTCCAAGACAGAATACAGAATGCCCTGTCTCACTAAAAGACTCCCCAAATTAATATCTCAAATATTACTGCTGGGATAGCTTGCAGAATTACATAATTTCTTGTTATCTGACTCTATTCCATATGAAAGCCCCACTGCTGGAGGCTTGGCAGTATTTAGCATCTACCTGTGAAAATACATAGACCTCAGAATGTCAGATGCTGGAAGTCATAAAACAATTGCATTCCTTCATACTTTCAGAGGTAGTAATTAGTTCACTCTGAAGATAACACAGAAAGCTCACTAGTACAGACATTATGTCAGATGCTGGAAGTCATAAAACAATTGCATTCCTTCATACTTTCAGAGGTAGTAATTAGTTCACTCTGAAGACAATACAGAAAGCTCCCTATTACAGATATTATCTGTTGCTGTATTGAAAACTGTAAGATATCATCTTTTATTGCGTAGCCATAAAGTCATTTAATTTCAGCTATTTTTCTGAAGTTAACCCCTTGTATTCCAGTTTACTGTTAAAATATATACATTTAAACAGTTACAATAGTGCATGTACATTTCTGTTCTATTCCAGTAGGGCATAGCGTGGTTACATTTCAAACAGCACTTTGCAAAAACCTTTCCAACACACACTTCTGTACCAGCAGTTTGATATACACATGACATACAGTTCTAATACAGTTCTAGCACAAGTATCTTATATAAATCATGTTGATATATTATAAATGACATATAATTATTTATAAAATTACAGATAGCTGTGCTGGCAGTATCTCTATTTTGTGACGCTTCTTCCCACCTTCGAGGACTCAAGCTAGTTTTTCATGTGACCCTTCACAAATGACATATAATTATTTACAAAATTCCAGATGGCTGTTCTGGCAGCACCACCTTTTGTGACAGGCAGTGTTCTATACAAAGTAGCTTAAACACTTATTTTTACTTCAGAACACTATTTCAAGTTTCTGTAGTTGTCAGTGAATTCAAAACAGTATCCATGAACATATAAACCTGACTTGATGGTGACATGTTTAAAATATGCAAACCATGTTTTTTTCATAATACTTCCCCCTGTAACAGTCAGTGTTTTTTTTTAATTTCCAGAAATAATTTTGTAAATAGTCTCTTTAAATTCATTCAAAAGTAGTTAGAATCTTCCAAAACCTTTGAATTCTGACCACCACCTCCTTCCGACAGTAATTTAAATGCCACAGAGCAGAAACTGATGTTCAGAACAGTACATTAACTAATTTATAACACGTTAGTGAGAGCCCAAAGCTGTGGCTACATCTTGTTCCTTTCAAAAGGTGTACCTCATAACATAAAATACCTAAAAAGTTCCCTTATGCAATTTCCCAAATATTTGCCATCCAGTCAGAACATAGGCAGTTCTTGGTCTCAGAACTGCAACTCAATTGACACTCTTTCCTTTTAGACAGCAAAAAAATGTTTTTACAAAGGTTCAGTCAGTCATGTCGTGAAGTGAATATGACTAAAAATAGAGCAGAACTCTTCCTCTCTGAAAATGCTTAGCATGTCATTTCTCACATATCATTGTGGTACTTTGCTCATCTCAAGTATCACTTTAACAAATTTTTACTTCTGTGATTGTGCCTTTGACATAGCATTACTTTTTCATGTGCACTGATCTCCCCGTGTTTCAGTATTCACTTAATCATAATTGTCAACAAACAAAGTTGCATGCAAAGTCTGTTTAACACTTTACAGGTCATCTTAGAACAAAACACGGTCACAGTTTGGTTTTATCATTTCCTCTTTTGTAGGTTCATAGGTGTGTACTAGACTAATGGCCCTGGAGCCTTTACAAGCCTAGCCCATAGGATTACCCTGGCATCATGCCATACAACCTTATTTCCCAGTGTCTCTGTCAAGTAGAGCCACTGGAGTGATTCCCGGGATGAATTTTCTATTTCCCATCCACTCATCAAGCTTTCTCTTGAAGAGGCCTAGTGAGGCACTCCGCTTGACATGTATGGGAAGTCTATTCCATAGCGTGGGCAGTCTGTGGGTTATGAACCTGTTCCTCCAGCTTGTTCTGTTGTTTGTGGTAATGAGGTTGAGGTCTCTGGAGTGTGCAGTGTGGAGGGATTGGGATTTCTTTAGCTGTAGCATTTCTAACAGAGCTGGATCAGACATGGCTTTGTAAGTCAAGCAGAGATTGCCTCTAAGTAGGTGATATGAGACAGAGAATAGTTGGAGTTTTTTGAGTCTGTCCATATAGGCAAGTGTTTAACGCCTAAGATCCTCTTTGTGAGGTATTTTTGTGGCCTCTCCAGTTGTTGTAGGTGTCTAGTGAGGTAGATGCCAAATGGGGCATTGTACTCTATGATTGGCCTAGTGAGAGAAGAGTAGAGGGAGACAATGACCTCTTTCTTCCTGAATGCAAAACCCTTAGTAATGTGATTTGCCACGTAGAAGGACTTTCTGACCACAGTGGCAATGTGGTGGTCAAAACAGAGATTGCTGTCAACCTGTATTCCCAGATCTCTTATGATGTCTTCTGTTTTCAGTGGACTACCATCGATGTGGTAATTCATGGGAACTGGGTTTTTCCCAAAGGGGATGACGACAAAATCTCTCTCCCATGACAAACAGTAAAGCAACCACATTTGTTATAATCTCAGTCACCGAACACTCTTCATTGTTCCTTTTACAGTATACTTAATTCTCTTAACTACAAACTGCACCTCCAAACTTCATGTCTGGCAACTGTTAACTTACATGTAATGTCAACTAAAACTACTGTTTTAGCACATATTAAAACTCTGCCATGTGACTTCGTTTTTGAATTCTGTAAGTGCTACTAGTAAAGTCAGTATCAAAACATCCACATTAATATCCTTATCCAGAGTAAATGATTTCACCTTTCTGTAGTTAAACTTCATTTGTTTGGGGTGAACATGCATTCTAAGGACCAAGACATATAATGTGTGACCCAGTGGTACAATATAGAACATTCATAGGGGAGTAAGTTTATACAACTTAAAGGACTATCACATCCAAAAATTTAAAAAGAAAAAAATGTATTCATATCTTTTGGTATTGCTTATATTAACTTTACATCTTACTCATTAATATGGATAGATTTACAGTTATAAAAAAGCAAACAAACCATTACATAGATGCTTTTCCATTTCACATGTTATACATATTCCATTTAACATCACTTGAGTGCTCAAGTCCTTCATTTCCTGAAATGTAATTCATTCTCCTCCTGAACATTATTCTGCATGTATTTTTTCCTACATATTCCATTTATTTTTATGCTCCTTCCCTTTTCTAAAGATCCACTTCAAACTCCCTCATCTCTTTGCAAAATTAAGTAATTCTTTTGCTGTTGGTTTAGCTTTTGATTTCCATTTTCTAGTAGTTGCTTTTCTGGCAACTAAATAAAATTTAATAGGGCATTACAATGTTTGCAAGTCAGTTTTTATATCCCTGCTCAAAAGAATAATTTCTTTATGTGCAGTAAATTTTCCCCCAATATTTTTGACAAAGTACACTGCAGGGAATTTTTAAAATCTATCAACTGCTTACATACCCAAAAAACATTTTTCAAAGAACCCCTCTGTTTCCAATCACATGTGAAAAAAATCACTGAAATCTGCTTGGGGTGTAAAATATCTGTTCCACCTTTCTAGATTTTGTTGTGTAGTTGGGAGCCATACAAATATCCTGCCATTGTTCCTTTGTATATTGCCTTTCCAGTCTCATTTCTTAGTCTTGACTAACTTCCGTTGATTCTTAGAGTTGTTGTGCATTACTTCACATGACCTACTAATTATCCCTTTTTAATCTGCAGCTTCTGTTCTACACTTAATTAGAAAGTCAACCAGAGCTGGTCTTTCATTCATTACCCCCTTTTCCTTTCTCTTTACATTTTACACTATCAGTCCCTGGTAAGGAAGGCAGACTCCAAACCCACAGCCCAAATTTCTGCTTGGCTTCATCCCACTCTCCCTTTTCCCTCCCTGGTTATTTTGCTCCCAATACTTTCATTCCTTTGCTAATTTTTGCTAGTAAATTACAGCTTCCTCTAGCCCATTTTCAATGCCCTTACTTGTAGTCATTCTGATTGAACAAATCTCCTTTCTTCGTTTCCATGTTGGCTTAATTCTTAAAATACTTCCATCTGCTTTGTAGGTATAGTATTCTATGTGGTTGTTACTGATGTTCTTTGTGTTTCACTGTTGCAGTCATCACATTTGGGTTATCCCTGCCAGGGTAGCCCTCGGACGGGCTGAATACCAGAGGCTTAGTATTTCTGCGTCAGTTGCTTTCACTTCAGGACTGACGTCAGGTCCTCAGTAGTATAAAGTAAGGCAGCCGACACCATTACATCAGTCTTTCTTGCCGTGGACCCCAAAGCAGAAGCAATTTGCACGAGTGCCAGTCGGCCGCTGCCTGAGTTTCGTCTACCAGTTTGAAGTTGAAGTCTTCTAAAGCTAAGTACCCGATTGGGATCCTTTTTTCTTGCACTAACCGATGTCAGAAAAAGTTAATAATTGTCTCGCTTGTGGAAAGCAAATACTACACTGAGACTTTCATTCTTACTGCATAACTTTAGGCCCAGAACGCGATTTCCCCTGTTGTCGCTTCTGTGCTTTGTTCAACGCCACAACTATCCGTCGTCGGGCCCTTATTGTAGCTAGATATTTTTTCTTACAGTCCTCGAATTCCAATATGGCTTTGGTAAGCCATCCGACAGCAGATCTTCCCAAAAAACATAAAGATAAAGACACAGTGAGTCCGCACAGGTCCAAACCTACCGATGCCACTTCTGTTAAGCTAGTCATCAGTTCTCCAGTCCTCAGTGAGGCGCTTTTGCAGCCCCTGATGCCCGCTTCTGTGAACTCCACACCTCTCTTCCAATTTCAACATCGTCTTTCCACTTTGATTTTGTAGTATTGTGCTTGTATTATGTATGTGAGCATTAACTGAGTAGCTCTAAAGTATCCCTTCAAATCTGGTAATTCTGAATTGTGTTGTTCTGTGGGGAGAAACAACTTATTGCATTTAACTCTTGCCCTTCCATCCCAAGTAAATTCCTTCAGTTCTTTATTGGCTGTGCACCTACCATCCCCGTTGTTCATGCCTGTATATCTTCCAGAATGAGAGTGCAGTGAGCCTTAACAGCAATTTGCCTTCCCTCTGTGAAAGCTGTAATACCTAAGAGGACTCTAGCTCTTCTTTAAGTGAATGCCTTTATATGAATTGTAGCCCCCACTGTAGTTCTAGAATGCAGTGTGCACCCCGTCTTCCATCTAAGTAACTTGAGCAGGAATTGCCTCATAACTGTTCTTCCTCCATCTGCCATCTCCTCCAGTGGTCAGGCTTCTGGTCTATCTCTAAATGTCTGTGTTATATTCATGGTATTATCCCTCTGTTCAGTGTACTCACCCTTTTGGACTTGTGCCTCACGGTAGCCCAGGAGTATACAGCCCTTCATGATTTACCGTTTACTTACAGTTTACTGTTTTGAGTCTTTGTAATAGATAGTCCTCCAGTTTTCCAGAGTTGAGACGCTCAGCCCTTGCTAACTCCACTTCCCTGGAATACCCACACACTTATGGTATAAAACTGCAATCAGCCCATGTCATCTTTACTTCTTTATTGCTGCAGTTAATCTGTGTATGGAGTTAGTGTTCAGTTCATCAATTCTTCATGGTGCTAGGACCGTGCATCAAGTCTGGGCAGATAAATATCCTATTGTTGTTCTGTTTGCTTACAGCTTTTGTTGAGAGTTTGCTGGTTATTAGCTTTAGTCAGCTATTGTGAGTACAGTTGAATGGTATTCACCCAAGAAAGGGTTATGTGTGTGGGTATAAGAGACGGATATGGTACAAGGATGTTCATAACTAGTGTATGGAATGTTTAG
>NC_056734.1:187541882-187589382 GCF_019279795.1 Protopterus annectens
AGAAGCTGACCAGCTGGGCACTTGGGTTTTTGGACAAATTATAAGGTTTTGGTGAGTAGGTCTAAGGGGTGTAAGGGGGTATATGGTTATAAGATATTTGATAATGCAGGGCAGCTAGTAGGTTGGAGTAATAATTTGTGGGCTGTGACGGTTTGGAGGAAGTCAAGTTGATTATGGAGTTCAAGCCAATTTAAAGAGTGTAGGGAGGTGCAGTGATGGGAGGAGGATTTTGCCTTGGTAGCGAATCTGGAGATTTTGTTGTAGCACACTTCCAGTTTGAAGGTGAGTGTGGAAGATAGATTGGTAAGCAGAGGAGTGCCATACAAAAGAGAAGGGAGGAGATATGTAGTGGCCAAAGTTTGTCTGGTGGAGGGAGTGAGGAAGTGGTTATTTCTGTAGAGTAGACCGAGTTTTATGTGGATTTTGTTGATGTTAAGATGGATGTGAGTATTGAATTTTAAGTGTTCGTCGATGGTGACCCCAGGAGTTTGGCAGAGGGAACGACTTCAATAATGGAATTGTTAAGGCTGTTAATTTGAAGTGAGTTTTTATCAATGGGAGTGGATTTTGAGGGAGTGAATAGAAGAATCTTAGTTTTGTTAGCGTTTAGTGAGAGGTGATTTTGGTGCATCCAGTTTTCAGTAGTTGAGAAGGCAGTTTGAGTTAGAGACTGAAGATCAGATAGGTTAGAGGTGCAGCAGATCAAAGTGGAATTGTCTGCGTATTGGACAATTTTGGTATTGGGTATGGCTTTGTAGAAATCGTTAATAAAGATGTTAAATAGCAAAGGGCCTGGTTTGGCACCTTGAGGTACTCGTGTAGGGGTGGGGAGGAAAATGGAGGAGGCCTGGCCCCATTTGACAGCTTGGGACTTGTCAGAAAGATAGCTGGAGAACCAGGAAAGAGTTTTTTTGGGAGATGTAGAGATTCAATAGATGATTTAATAGATGGGTGTGGGAGATGGTATTGAAAGCTTTAGATAAGTCTAGTAGAACAGCTGAAACTTTGTTACCAGAGTCTTGAGCTAGATTGACAGAATGTAAGAATGATAGAAGGGCTGTGTTGGTACTGTACAGGGCGGAAGCCATGCTGGGTAGGAGTGAGTAGCTGGTGTTCCGTAAGGAATGGCATGAGCTGCAGGTGTATGCATTTTTTAAGAAGTTTAGAGATTGGTGTGAAGATGGCTATAGGGCGGAAACTGGAAACATTATAGTTTTTACTACCCTTGTGGAGTGGTAGAATAAATGTAGAATGCCATAGTATGGGTACATAGGACTCAAGTAGTGATCTATTTATCAGGATGCAGATAGGGAGAGCAATATCGTCAGGCAATTTTTAAGGAGGAGGAAGAAATTTTGTCGGGGGCATTGGTGCAAGGTTTAAGTTTGGAGAGAAGCTTTTTTATAAGGTAGGTGGATACAGGTTTAAGTTCAAAAGTAGGGGGTGTAGGAGAGGAGGAGGAGGAAGCTTGAGCAGAGGGGGGGTGGAGGGTTATTGTTGGGGTAGGTCTTGATTAGATCAGCAATAGAAGAAGTGAAGAAGGTGTTGAATAGTTTGGCAATTTCTTGTTCAGATTTACTAGTATCAGGACATGGGTTGTTTTTTGTACCAGGCTTGAGGAGGGAACTAATAAAGCTCCAGTATTGTTTGGGTTTTTATGCATGATTTATTTGGAGTTTGATGTAGTAGGATTTTTTATCTTTAATGACTTGTTTTTTAGCTTGGTTTTACAGCTGTTTGTATTTAAGTAACAATACAGGCTGTTTATGTTGGAGATAGCTTTTCCAGGTTTTGTCTCTTTGTAAAACAACTTTTCTGGTTTCTTTGGTAAGCCATTCTTCCTCAACCTGTGGGTTTCGGATCCAACCTCTGATCTGACTCAACCGCTTTCAAAAGCTTAGGCTCTGAAGCTCGAGCTCCACCCTACCCATAATGCCCCACTCCTCCCTGGTTACCCCAGATTTCATTTGCCGCTCTTCGGAGATGGACCGTGGTCCATTGACTCAAGCTGCTGTGAGAGAGAAAAAAATTTTCTGCAGTTAGTAAGCTAAGTTGTTTTTTCTCTATTAGTGTAGCCTTTGTTACTGTTTTTTTTACCAAAAAAAAAGTAAAAAACTTCTAGTTTAGTTATTTCTTTTTTTCTGTATTTTTTTTTTTTTCGTCCGAAGTCTGAAAAACTTTAGGTTTCAAAAAATGCATTTTCTGTGGACACAAGATTCCCTTGTCTGATGCAAACAGGGAGTGTGTATATTGTCTCAGCCTGGCTCACCTCGAAGCTTCCTGTGCCATCTACGAGGGCTTCCATCAAAGACCTCTGGCCAACAGGAGAAACAAACTTATTTTGCAGATCCTTTTACCTCCTTCAGCCCCATTGGCAGGTTCTTTTTCTTCAGGGGCTTAACCCCATTCCAAAAAAGCACAGAGAGGACTGGAACATTTTCCAGGAAATCTGCTTCCTTGTTTTCAGATGATCCTCCAGCCAAGGCTTCTAAGGTGTTGGGTCCCATACCATTGGATCTGAGTAAGTCTGCCCAATCCTCTCCTCAGCCTTGAGCTACTTTGCCTTTGGAGCTCTCTCCACCTACCATAGGTTCGCCTTGTAAATAGAGATCTCTGAGGATCCTGTTCAGGCCACCTTCCCTTGCATCTTCTGTCAGGTCTTCCCTCAGCCTTTCGAAATCAGAAGTGGACAGACTGATGAGGCAGTTCCTTCAGATGCAGATCCAGATGGGGGTCTTACCAGCCCAGTCCCCTACTGAGACCATGGGCAGACAGTTACCATTTAGACCTTTAGCTTCTTCTCCAATCTGACCTGCTGCTTTTGAGCTCTTGAATCCAAATGCCCTGAGAGCTGAGGTGTTGGAGCTGACAGTGGATCTCACATCAACCCCGGCACCTTCCCTAACTTGATCAGTCCTGGCTGTGTGTCGGGGCAGAGTGACTCTCAGAGTCAAAGCCTTGATGTCAGCTCTGAGGGTTTACCTCGACTCTGAAGTTTTCTGAGCCATCACTTCCCCTCGGAGAGTCTGTGTTTGACAGCTTGGCCCTGGCTTCCCCCTCAGAGCAGAGGGTTAGGGGAGTTCGGGGCCTCCCTGTCCCAGTAGTTTTGGCTCCAGGAGGATGGTCTTCAGCTTCTCTGGCCCATTCTGCTTTCAAGGTGGTGGAGTGGGTCCTCTTCTTGCCCAGGAGATCCTTGGCTCCCACCCTTTCAGATAGTTTTCACCCCCTTGGAGTCTGTTTCTGAGCCCTCACACTGCCCCCCTCAGGACAGCCAGCCCAGCAAAGCTTGCAAGTACTTCCACCTTTGGAACCCTAAATCTCTTCTGATGTCTTCCCGGAACACCCCACTGAGGAGATCCCCCGGAAGAGAAGGTGCAACAAGAGGCATCTGGAATCCCCAGAGGAATCTGTCACAGAAGACACCGATTTTGAGAAAGGGGAAGGGTCCCCCAGATCTCCACCTGAGGATGTCTTCTTTAGAGTCATCTTGGAAATCCTGCACCAAAGAGGTGGGTGGTCTTCCCAAAACCCTACCTGGGAGGAAATGGTGTCTTTGGAGGATTTTGTGTCTGGCCCACATACATCTTGGGTGCTCCCCCTCCCCCCTTGCAGATGCACTTGTCAATTTGGTATCAAGCAGGGCTCGGAAGGATCCGGACGTAGTAGAACCTATAACCATGCATGCAGACAAAATCCTCACTTCTCCGCCTGACCGACTCCATTGGACTAAAGGAATCCTGGTAGATGCCATGGTTGTTGCAGCAGCCATCAAGAAGGAGCTGACCCAAGAAAGCTCCTCTGTCCATTCCCCCTAACCTGGAGTTTAGGGTTGTAAACATATTCGATAAGATAGTTTACGCCTCATCTACCTTCACATTACAAGCCTTAAACTACAGTCAATTTCCAATGCATCCATGAGGTTAATCTCCCATGCCAAAGAGGGTACCTCAAGGTCCGATGGTTCTGGCGTTGCCATTAGACTCCGTGCCTGGATGCAGCTGTGTGACTTTGCAGAATCTTTTAAGGCATCTTTCGTCAGTGCCCCTTTTGACAAATCGTGTTTGTTTCGGCCCACTGTTGGAGGCACACACTCCCGTAGCTAGAAAGATGGAAAGCCCCTGTTTGCCATCGGAATCCATTTTTCTATCCCCCAAAGATTCTTTTCCAGGAATTAGCGGGAGGCAACTGTAGTTCAGGAAATGTCTGGGTCCTTTTCAGCAGTTGTAGGGAGAATATTCCCCTATAGGGGGAAATGGTTACAATGGTAGGCGCTGCGCACGTGGTAGAGTGGGGTTCTGCAAAATCAAGGGTCTTGAGATTCCTTCTTGGACAGGCCCTTTCAGCACTCCTGAGAAGTTGTCCGGCTGTCCTTCTCTGGAGGCAGTTGGGGGCACTCATCCTTGCAACCAGAACCTGGGTAGCTATCTCAAAGGATTGGTGGATGCAAAGAATTGTATCCAGAGGATACTTCATTCCCTTTTAAAAACTCCCCAAACCATGAATTCTCTTCCAGACGTCCCACACAATCAAGTGGAAGCAGCAGAGTTGGACATTTCAAAGCTGCTACAAAAAAAGAGTCATCCAGAAAGTCCCATCAGATCAGGCATTTACTCAAGATTCTTTTTAATACCAAAAAAGACAGGGGACCTCAGGCCTGTCTTGGACTGACGTCCCTGAACAAGTTGGTAAAAAACACAAAGTTCAGGATGGTCTCGGTCCGATCTATTTTGAAAATAGATGACTGTATGTTCTCAGTGGACCTGAAGGATGCATAATACCACATCAAGATGGGCAGGCATTCCAGAGGGCATCTACATTTTAGGCTGGGAGCCACTCATTATCAGTTCAGAGAGCTTCCATTTAGTCTCACCACAACCCCTAGGGTGTTCACCAAATGCATGGCGGTAGTCGCAGCTCATCTCAGACTGCAAGGATTCTATGTTTTTCTGTACCTAGGTGACTGGCTCCTAATCGCACCAACCAGGCATCTATTCACCCAAGCTAGAGATGGGTCTATATTACAATGTGGAACACACAGGAGTCCGAACATTGTAATATCGAACCCAAATGTTCGAAATACGAAAATAGTGAAGCCACGGCACACCGATTTTTTTCCCAAGGAAAAAAATCACTGGGCAGTTTTCGGGGCTTTGCTATTTCCTCCACTGTGGTGCGATCTCGGAGTTGATATATTTAAGTAGGGTGGTGTGGGGGGGTGAAGCCCCACACATTAGTTCAAGTTTAAAGTGTAAGTTGGGTTTTTTTTGTACCGGAACAGCTATTTTTTTTCTCTGGGAAAAAAAAAATCGCTGTTCTGTGTTTTCGTAATTCTTGGGTTTCAGACTTCATAGTTCGATATTACATCATTCGAAATCCTGTGAGTTTGACAATGTAATATAGACCCACCAGAGACTTTCTGTTACAGCTAACTCCTACCTTGGACATAACTATCAACATGCAAAAGTCAGCTTCAGCCAGTTCAGAGCATATATTTCATAGGGGCTCGTTCGGATACGACCAAGACCTTGGCCTTCCTTACTCCGGACCGGATTTCAAACCTGAGACTACATGTCAGACAGATGTTGGCAATCCCAGTTCCTCCAGCCAAACTAGTACTCAGGGCCCTGAGTTCCATACCTGCCACCATAACTCTGTTACCAACAGTGCACCTACACATGAGAATTTTGCAGTGGACCTTGGCAGTCCAGTGGTCACTACTTCATCACCCTCTCAGCTATCCATTCAAACTATCATGAGTGTGCAAGGATTATCTCCTCTGTTGGCTTCACTTTCCAGAGGTTCTTCAATGATGCCTCTTTGTTTTTCCTCCGCCAAGCACCACATTGACCATGGACACCTCCTAGATGGGGTGGGGCATTTTCTGGGTCAGATGGTCCAAGGCACATGAATGTCACAGGAGACCAACCTGCATATCAAAGTCCTGGAAATGAGAGCTGCCTTTTTAGTATTGCAGACATTTTACAGCTTCCTTCCTTCAGGGACTATTGCAATAGAAGTGGACAGTATGTCAGTCATTTACTACATCAACAAACAAGGGGGACTAGATCCTACCCCCTGTGCCAAGAACCAGTGAGAATGTGACAATATGCTATCTCTACCATCCACTTTCTGATTGTAATGTACATTCCAGGGGAGTGCAACATTCTAGCGGATAGGCTCAGCAGAGCCTTACGGATGCCTCACGAATGGTCCCTGAATCAGTCAGCAGTGAATATGATCTTCCACAAATGGAGTCAACCTTGCTGCAATCTCTTCATATCCCCCTACAACAAGAAGTGCAACAGGTTCTTCTCCTTGATCCCCCCCCCCCCAGGGACGGTCACCCAGTGATGCTCAGGTCCATGCTTGGCCTCCTGTATTACTGTATGCCTTTCCTCCACTGCCCTTGATCCTCAAGTTTCTTCAGAAAGCTTCCAGGTTAAAGAGTAAAGTGATCCTCATTGCCTCCTTTTGGCCTTGGCAAATCTGGTTCACCTTCCTTTGGTCTCATCTAATTTGCTCTCAATGGATGCTTGAACCTCATCCAGATCTACTATCCCATCTATCAGGGCATATTTATCCCAATCTCCCTGGTCTGAAACTAACAGCATGGTTTCTGCAGTTTCAGTTATGGCTAGATCTACCAGGCTTTCATCTCCATTCTGAAACATTTTATTTATTTAACATTTTGTTTATTTAACATTTTCTAATCTCTCACAAATCTTCGACTAGAAGAATTTACAAGAGCAAATGGAAAATATTTTCTGCTTGGGCTAAACAGCAGAAATTAGATCATTTTACTGCTACTGTTGAAGCAGTTCTTTCTTGCTCATATTTTCTATGAGGGGGACAGTCATTCCACTATAAAAGTATAATTGACAGCCATTTCAAATTTTCATATTGGAGAAAATGCATCATCTTTGGCCTCTTCAAAGTTGTGCAAGGCTTTTCTTAGAGGGACTTTCCTTCTTTGTACTTCTGTCAAAGATCCAACAACTCCTTGGAATCTAACTAATCACCAAGAATGCCACAGTGCAAGCAGAAAATGATTGACTTCAACAATTCTAAGGGGATCCGGTATCTGTCTGCCTGGGGTGACATGATCGACACACCTCGATGCTTCACCAGAGATGGTCTGTATTTGTCACCCCTGGGATTCTGGATACTGGCTAAGGTGCTTGCCATCCCTATAGTGCCTTTTTTAGGCAATGTCCTGATGTCAAAAGTACCACCGTTACTGCTACAACCAAATGGAATCTGAGGATTATGCTACTCAACACTAGAAGTTTGAATTTCAGAATGCACTCACTCTAAACCCTCCTTAAAATGGTGAACATTGATGTCTGTGAAGTAACTGAAACCTCGTTCATGGCGCCAGAGAGCACCCCCACGCTACCAGGCTATAATTCATACCACACCTTTAGGCCCCAAAACCTGGACTGAAGCATTAAAGGCAGCGGTGTCTCCATATTCATAAAGGATATACACACCTCCAGACTAGTAGCCCAACACAGCACTTCAGAGGTACTCCAGGTACAACTAACACTGGGCAAGACAGCAATCCAGGTGGTTGCCTGCTATAGGTCCCCCACCGTGTCCCAAGACTCCCTCTCCACATTCCTAAATATCCTGGAAAATACCAAAGTGCAACCCAACACCCTAATACTGGGGGACTTTAATTACCCCTACATAAACTGGGAAAATTACTCAAGTACTAATTCACTTGCTCAACGATTCCTGGAATTCATAAATTCCAATACCCACTAGGGGTAACAACATCCTCAATCTGGTCTTAACCAACATGAGCAACTGCTGCTCTACACCTGAAATGAACTCCTCCCTGGTCACAAGGTAATCACTGTGGATATCCACCCCCCCCCCCCACCACCACCACCACCATAAAGGAAACCACTGTAAAAAATTCTCCAAAGCAAACTGTGGGCTCCTAAAAACTGAGCTGGCAAACTTTACAATGCCCATGCAGTTGGAAAATAGCTGCTCGACTGCTGAATCACACACCATTGCACTGTACAAACACATTCATAAGTGTATGGATAGAGCTATCCCAAACAGAACCAAAATGCTTACCTCTAAAAAAAGGAAGTCAATCTGGTGGTCCCCTACCATAAACAAATTCTACAACAGAAGGAAGAAACTGTTGCAGAAAAGGGTAAAGTCCCAAGACTGGAAAAAAATCCCTAGCTAGCCTTAGCAAAAAATGCGATAACGTCATCAAATCCTCTAAAGCTAGGTATGAAAACAAAACAGTAGCAAATACTAAAGACAACCACAAGGCATTCTATAGTTATGTCAAGAATCTTCAGGGGAAGACTCGGGTCTGCTTTGAGCTACAGCGCAATGGCAACACGCATATCGTCAAGCAGAGCTCCTCTCTGGCCCTCTTCAAAAGAAATCTTGATGTGTGGATGGGAAATAGAAAATTCACCCCAGGAATCACCTCAGCTGCCCTGCTAGATAGAGGCAATGGGAACTAACATCTGTTGACATGATACTAGAGATTCTCATTAGCTAGGATTACATAGGGCCCAGGGCCATTAGCCTAGTACACACCTATGAACCTGTGTGTTCCAACAAATTCCATTTATTTCTATGTAATTTGCTCCATCACTTTTCTAAAGATCCTTCTCCCTATTATTTTATCTCTTTAATACTTTGGTTATAGTTGGTTTAGATTTTGATTTCCATTTTCTAGTAATTGCTTTTTTGGCATTCAAGAATATTTTCCTTAGTTACAGCTATTTGCTGCCTCAATATGTCTGATACAGTACTCTTTAGGATAGTTTTAAAATCTGCAAACTCATTATACTCCCAAAAAAACGTTTTCCAAGTTACGTCTGTCTTTGCTGTCACACCGCTAGCATTGGCTATGTACCTAAGGGAAATTTCTGTGATGCCTGCTTGAGTTATAACAATAGCTGTGCAAACACTTCCAAGCAAAAATCCTAAATCTCATGGACATTTTTGCACACTTAGGAGCCATGCACATGTCCTTGCATTGTTTCTTTGTAAATTGCTTTTACAGTCTCTCTTCCCAATCTTTTCTATTTTCCTTGGATTGATTCTTATAGTTGTCATGCAGTATTTTATATGCCCTACTAATTATCATTTTTTAACAGCAGCTTCTGTTCTAGACTCCCTTGTCCTATTTCTTCCTGTACTCGTGATTTCAATCCCTGATAGGGAAGGCAGTGAACAACCTGCAGTCCAAACTTCTGCTTGGCCTTATCCCACTTTATTACCTTTCAATTTCTAGTTATTTGCTCCCAATGTCTTGGTTCCTTTGCCATTTTCTGGTAAATTCCAACCCCTCTTTCCTTTTTATTGTAACCCTACTTACAGTTATCCTATTGGCAAAACTTCCTTTCTCCATTCCAGTGTTGACTTAGTTCTTATAAAACTTTTTGTAACTTTATGAATGTAACATTCTGTATGGTTGTTATTATTCTCCTTCAGGAGCTGCATCTAAATTCCTTTGTCTGCATTAATTTTATACCCCTGAAAGGCTTGACACTGTCTCAAATGTTCTACAGCACTAAGGTGTCCTTTTCTAGATTTAACAAGTGCAGAATAATGTCATCTGCAAATATAAAGCCAACTTTTCCTGATTACTATACCAATTATGTCTTTGAATTTCTGAGTCCCTTATTTTCTTTGCTAGTGGATCTAAATGTGAAGTAAATAAAAAAGGGGAACGAGGATATGCCTGTGTGGTTCCTCCCTTCAGACACAGCCTATCTGAGAGGAATCCTCCAATTTTCATTCTTGCTTTCTATGCTGCATATGTCTTCTTAATTTGCCCTATTATTCAGGAAAGCAGATGCTTCAGTTACCGTACTGATAAAATCCCGGTGTCCTATATGGAATGCTTTTTTCTGTGTATCAAGATCCACCAACAAGAGTGGTATTTTCTTACATTCTGCTTCTTCCTGGATCATCATTGCTCTATTAATGTTGCATATGTTTGCTTCCCCTCCACAAAAACACATCGATCCACATTAGTCAATTTTGGCAACACATTTGCCATTCCCTTAGCTGGCATAGATATAAACACTTTATAACCATGGTTTCAAATTGAAATGGGTCTATATGAAACTGGGTCTGATGGGTCTTTACCCTCTTTGGATAATACAGCCACCACGGCTTTCTTTCAAGGTGCTAGTGCTTCACTTCCTTTTAAAATACTATTAAATACTATTAAACAAAACTTTAAAGATCTTTATCCCTTTCTTCCCTTTAATTTCCAAACTTCCACAGTAATACCATCTGTTCCTGGAGACTTCCGTGTAGAATGATTATATATCACCATTTATATCTCATCTCCTCCTATCTTATCTGGTAGTTGTTGAATTTCATCTCTGACCTTGTCATAATTAAGTCTTCCACACATCTTTCCATTTATTCTTTTTCTTGGTTTCCACATTCATCAGCTTTATATGAATTTTCTCTAATACCTCCATGGAATCTCATTAGCGGACCGGACTTCCGCTGTGGCGACCCCTAACCGGGAAAAGCTGAAAGACACAAACAAACAAACCTCCATGGAATCTCTGGTAACATTTCTTATCATAGACTCCCTATGTTTGTCAATAACCCGGTCTTTTTTCTGTTGCCTTAGTCATTGAGCTGAAAGTGTTGATGCTTTGGAATTATCAAAAATAGTTTCCTGGAAATCTTTATAAACTCAAACATATTATCCAAATACTCCCTTATTTTCTCTTTAGCACTGTGCAATTGCTCCTCTTCTTGCTTTGCGAGCTTCACCTTATTCTGCAATAATGTAACCTTTGTCAGCCCCATCTAAATAGTTCCTATTATTTCTTAAACATATTTCCTCCTCTTTTTATTTGTCCTATTTTTAAATTCCATGTTCATTTTATCCCACTCACTAGAAATCCATTTTGAAGAAATTGTTGTCTTCTCTAGTAACTTTTAAATAATTTCCTCTATCCATTCCTTTAATTCCTCTCTTTTTAGCTATGTCAGAAAACACCATTTTACTTCATTACACACTGTTTTTATTTTGTTTTTTTTATCTGTGCATGATCTGAAGGTATGGGATATAGAATCTCTTCAGTTAAATGCACGCAGTCTTATGAAATATAATTTCTGTCCAGTCTAGTCCAGTTATTGTACCTTTGGAAATAATATGTAAGTTATGTCCTACTTCCTATTATTGAATTCACATCTTCCATAATAAATGTTTTCATAGATTTTTTCAGAAATCTACCCTCTTATATTATATTTTCCCTTCTAGGTCCCTCTGACACATCCTCACTTTTGCAAATCAAGTTCTAGTCTCCCACCTATAAATAATATTCCCTGATGATTATTTCTTCCAAATTTTTCTTAAAGACCATAGTAGCAGTTTTTGGTAGAATATAAATACCTGCCAGCATAATAAGGCCCTGGTGATTTTTGTTGCTTTTTGGTAAGGTGTGGAGTCAAGAAATGTACTAGAAGCAGCAACTTGGTCATCTTTACATATGTTTATCATGCTCTATAAGCTAATTTCCTTCTCTAGATCCATACCAGGCCTTGCTAGGACTATTAATAGTAAAGTCAGAAAAACCTCCGAACCGATAAAGGAACCAATGTAGCAAATAGCAAAATAGTGAAGAAAAAGGCAAACTGGTTCCTGGTCTTGAGTTTTAATATTTTGGTCTGAGGAAGCGGATGTAATCCGTGAAAGCACTTACCTTGTTGTGTTGCTATTAAAGAGTGCTGTGTTGGGACCAGTTTGCCTTTTTCTTGCTATGACTATTCTCCAGGAATCTGATCCATTCTCTCCTCCCTTAATCTCTAAGCTCTGATATTTGTCCCAGACAGCTTAGGCTACTGCAACAGTGATCTAATGAGTGAACATAGTACAATTATGTAAGTAAACCAACCATTACAGTGGAAGTTTAGTTAGCACGTTGCTGCAGTAGTGTCACTCTCTCTCAATCCACCTACTTATGCAAATTTTTTCCCTATTTATGCTATTTGTATGTCAGGGTAGGAGATTTTATTAGTGTGGATGCCATTTAGTAGGTCTCTAGCCTACTTCTTCGTAGGTAAGAAAATGCTAAAGTTGTGCCCCCCCCTTAGCCTCAGATTTTCTCCTGCCTCCCTCATGCAGAGCAGAGGCTAGGGCACATGGAAGGTGCCCTGAAGTTTCAGAGGATGAATGACTAGTCAGATCCTTGGCAGGATGTCCCAGATATATTAGGCTACTGCAGCAGTGATCTATTTAAACATCTACTGTTATGTTATGTGTACTTACACACCTGTACTTTCCTCAGGTACACTTAGGAAGTAGTAGTCAAGGGACATGGAGGGTGTCTTGTAGCAGCTATATGTTGATAGTTTGTCTTATTTGGGGTAAGTTGGAGTTCACTAAGTTCATTTTGTTGGTCTGTGAAAATTTTTCTAGAACTGATGTGATCCTTGTTAAATATACAAACACCATGCATTGTAGATGTGAAACCCAAGCATGGAGAGAGTGCAATCTTTACACTGAAACAAAGTCTTAACTGCACAAACATGTATATGTTCAAATTGCAGGAGAGCCCCAAGATCAGTCAAAACATATGACACTGAGAAGAGCCTCCCTGATACAGTCCCTTTATGGCTACTTTGATATCTGCTATGTTAATATGTCCATTTGTTAGACTGAGTAAAAAGGCACTATGGGAGTAGAAAGGATTTTTGCCAGTACACAGAAGCCTTGGAACAAGAGGTGCAGGCCATTCTTGTTGAAGCAAGTTGGACTGTTAATCATCTCATCCCATGCTGATGCATACTGAACCCCCCAGAATGACACTAACTACTATGCCAGTTTTTTTTCCGTTGTATATAGGAATCATTCTAAGTGAAGGAAAGATTCCCATTAGAGCAGTGACTCTCTGTATAACCCTCAGGATTATGTGCCTTAAGTCATTCGCACCCATGTGAACTACTACTAGATCATGGTCATATTTACCTGATAGGAGGGACTTTAGAGCCCTTGTGATGTCATGGATCCTGGCATCAGAAAGGCTGACAAGTGTAACCCTATCTTTGTCCACTCTTGTGAGTACGGCATTGGTGTGCTTGACATTAGAGTCACCAGTTACTAAAATGTTACTCTTATTATTCATGGAGTTTGTGGTATTAGACAGTTTGTGGTCTACCCCTTGATGACCCTTTACTATGTGTGAGCATGATGCTGATGTGGTGGTGGTGGATGTCTGCTGACACCTGGGATGCTTTGGTAGCAACTATTTTACATAAGTCAGTTTAGTGTGGTTATTATGAGATGTCAGTGGTAGTATGTGATGTTCACAGGCTGCCTTATTGGGTGAGAAGGGCAGCGCGTATTGTGAGTGAAGACAGTGATTTTATGCAAGAATGTCAGGTTTTAAAATCAATGTTTTTGCATAGAGGTTACCCCGTTGCTTTATTGGATGATTTAGTACATGAAGTTCACTTAAAGAGATTAAATAGTACATATCAACCCTTGTTGCGGTCTAAACAAATACCAGTTGTTGAAGTTGACACTTTAGTGAGCATAGATAACCTTCCGAAAGGTGGGTATGAATCTGAAACACAGGTGGTCCCCAGTTTGATAACTACACACAACCTGTGTAGCAGTTTGTGCTTGGAGATTATCAAGAAGAACTGGGGTCTACTTGGTACCAACTACAATATTTGTGTTAAGTTGGGTAGTGGTCCAAGTGTAACATTCAGGAGGGTTAATAACCTTAAAAATTTACTTGAACGTCAACCAAGGGTACCTCCAAATATCACTGGCATGTTTAAATGCCAAGATTGTAATTATTGTAAATTTGTGGACAATTTGTATTCATTAATGGTAAATGGTTACCATATTAAATTTAAAGCTAAGTTCAACTGTAATACTAGAATGGTTGTATATGTGGCAAAGTGCCAAAGGTGTCCCGCATTTTATGTGGGTAAGACAGAGCGTAAACTCCGTGAAAGGATGTATGAACATCAATATGCCATTAGCAGAATGAAATTAGATAATGCATTGGCTAAACATATCCAAAAGTACAGCGACCATAGCTTTAAATTTTCAGTTATTGATCAGGTTAACCAAGCTAAAAGAGGGGGCCCAACACCATTGCAATTGGAAGAACTTGAATTAGAATGGCAAACTAAGCTTAATGCCTGTAATTACCCAGGTCTCAATGAAAATTGTTCAATTGGTAGTGTATTAAAACTTAAGAGCTTGAAACGTTAATGTTGCCCATATTTTAATACTTTCACTTACCGTGTATGATTCTTAAGGGGTTTATTAATGCTGTTCATATATGGCTATTGTTTTATATAGATATTTATGCTTGTATTAGCCATTGGTTTGCCACTTTTAGCAATTTCATAGAATATGTTACATTATTTATGTTTAGTATACTGTAATGGTTTAAATTGTACACACATTTATACATGTGGATGTGCATTTGTTCTTAGGTAGTGCATTTTGGAGTTTTAGTTTGAATATAATCACAGCGATGTGATTGATATATGTCTTTATCTTTGAGTCTGTATTGTCATGTGTCTATACCTTTAAGTAAAAGAAAGGCGGGTTTTATTTGAAAGTTTAATTGATGTGATTATATAAACTTGAGCAGTTAATATTATTAAGTTTTCTGATGAAGTGTGTTCATGGAGCACACAAAAAGCGCTTCAAATAAATAAGAGTTTGTTTTTACATATACGCAAGTTTGTGCTTTTGTTTTTTCGCACTGTGACCGTTCATACATTTCAAACTGTAGAGTACAAGAGGCAGCTCGCTAACAGCTCTTTGCCTTAATCCTCTCTGTTTACTGCCAGTAGGCAATACTAGTAGATGTTCAAACAAGTTCACCGTTGCAATACCATTTCTCTCCCTTTGTCCATTTTGGAGGCATCCTATGGCTTGCTCAGGTTTCTGTGGTACTTCCATCATTCCTAAAGCTCTTGCTACTCCCTGGCTCACCTTTTTTGACTAGGATCCCTTAAGAGGACAAGACTTTTGTGGCAGGTTTCCTAGCTGGCCCTCTGGGGCAGGTCATGGTGGAATCCCTGACTGCTAGAGAGTTCTGGACCACCCTCTGGGTAAAAGTAAATACTAAACATGGCAGTGACTGGCAACCACCTTTACATCAGGATCATGCGGACATCCCAAGTAGAGTCAAACTGGCCATGGGGGGGGGTGTGTGGAGGGGTGCTTAGATTTTGAAGGCTGGTTGGATATCAGGAATCTGCCTGCAGTAGAGGTCCAGTCCTCTTGTGATAACTGCAACAGCGATCCCACTTGAACTCCTGTTATTATGGTAAGTTCCTTACACAGGTGTATATTATTGGCATATGGTGAAAGATATTGTTCATGCATTTTACTGGCTTCTCAAATTATATCATTTCAGTTTCTTATTGCATGTATCTGCTACATCGAATTATTTCAGTATGAGAGATGCTGTTGTAGGTATTTTCCCTTGATTCGTCCCTCAAAACAGGCTTGACTTAGTGGTCAGAGTGCTTGAAAAAAAATGTAGCTTTTCCTCTTGTAGACAGACTCTTAATTTCTTGATCTCACAGGTGAAGTACATAAATCAAACATAAGGAGAAGAGAGAATTACTAGCCTGCTCTAAATTGCATAAAATTGTACATTTCAGATTCCTGATCAAAAAGTGGAAGTTGATCATAAAGCTGAATTGCAGCAGGAGCACGAAGACAAAAATAATGCAGTTGAAGAACAGCAAGAAGTGCAGAATGTGCACATAGTAAACAAATTTGATCACAATGCATGGCAGAAAGAAGCAGACGGTCATGAACAGCATAACCAGCCAGTGGTGGAATATGAGCAGAGGAAGGAGATGCAGGAAGAGGAGATGGAACAGGCTGGGCAACCTGAGCAATTAGAGGAGGAACCAGACCAGGTTCAAGAAGAGCTGGAGCATCAGCAGGACCAAGATGAAAAGAGGCACATCCAGGAGGACTCAAACAAACTGGCAGAGCAGCAAAAGGTATGACCCTGTTTCCTTTTGTAAAGCAGAGAACTGTTGCATTGTCACTTTTCCTCATCAGTATGATCTGTTTGCAATGCTGTATAATGCTTTGTGCATACCTGTTTTTGTTTGCGTATCTCTTGTTTTATGCCTTGTATGGTAATAGAATGGAGCACTAAACTTTACTGTATAAATTGACTGAACTCCCTGTACTACTTCAAGACGAACATGAAGACAGACAAGAGTACACATTTCAATTTGCTGCATGGCAATCATCTGAATTTTGGAAAGAATACAGTCTTTCCCATAACCTCACCCCCCCCCCCCGTCCACCCCTAAATATTTAGTATTCCATTATTTCAGACCTTCTAGTAAAGGAAACATTCATTTTGCAGAAAAACTAAATATTTCCTTCATTTCAATAATATATGACCATGAAGTTAGAAATTTTAAGTTAGAGGGAGTAGAGTACACAAAGCACATGGTTACTTGTAAAAATTCAGACACATTTTCCAAATTTTTTTTCCTCAGAATATCTTGATTCATTAAGTTGTGATCCAGGCAGCTGATTCTGTAGGGTTTACTGCTCCTTTGCAGTAATCTTGGTTTGCTCAGTGAGTAGGATTATCACATCCCAGAAGGAGACTCTCTGGTCTGGGTCTTGGCTAGAGTACCTTTCTTGTGGAGTCTGAATGTCCTCCATGTGTTTGTGTGGCTGTTTCTTCAAATACTCTAGTTTTCATCCACATTCCAAAATTGTATAATAGGTGGATTGATGATTCTAAATCTTCTGTAGTGTGTGTGTGTATGTGTGTTACAGAAGAAAGGCCTAGCAATTTACTTCCATTCCTTGCTTGCCTAGTAAACTCTGTGTATTGTGTTTGCTGTTCATGGGGTCACTGTAGAAGTTGGCTGCAACTCAATAGCACTGATGGACTGGTAGTTTTACCCATGGCAAAATGTGAACTTTGAATACATTTGTTTAGAGTAATGGTGTTTTATATTGGCGGTAAACTGTGAAGCCTACTGTAAGAAGTTAATTTTATTTAGGTTTAACAAGGAAGGTGTACACCTCTCACTTATGGAATCCATCTCATGTAGTCAGGATGAATACAGTTTTTAGCAGCATTTTTTAAAAACATTTGTCAATGTTCAGTTTTGTAATATCTCCAAAGGTTTAGAACTCCGTACACTGGTTGCTGTCTAGGCTTTTGTCACAAAAATATACCAAAAGTGGTAATACCATAAAAAAATCTAATTGTCTTAAGCTGACCATTGCCTTGATTTTAAATCACAAAATAAAATTCCTACAGTTGTTCATAGTCTTCCTAAGAACTACAAGTTATTACAGATTACATTTGTAACGGAGTCATTTTGCAGCCTTCCTTGTCATTCTTTCGTAAATGGGAGTTGGCATCCAACAAAGTCTGACCATCTCTGGTACATCATGTTGGTGGCAAGCTAAACAGATATGAAGAGGTGTTCTCATTTCTGCTACTTAACTTCAGACATTTCTGATGTCTTAACAAGTTAGTTAAACAGAGATGGATATCTCTTAAATATTCTTTCGTATACACTTTCTAAGCATAATGGCTGTCTCCTTGGGAAGATCATAGAGTACGTTACAAAATGACTTACTGGGTCAATAGGAACCTCTGTTAAGTTCCAGTAATTCTATAGGTAATACTATAGGGGATTATGGCCACAAACAAGCATGAACATGTTGTTAATTTGTCTGAGAAATAGCTGTTAAGAAATTAATCTCAAGTGAAGACTGGCAGGTTAATTTCTTGAATTTGTTTTGAGAACAGATAAATGAATGTTCATAATTTGCTTTGCAGTACTGACTCTTGGGATTGCTGATAGGCATCCCATCTTCCAGAGTTCTTCATCCATGTCTGTCCAGGCTCTGTGGACTGTGTCCGACTTGAGGATCCAGACTGTGGTAGTATAAAGGCACTATGGCTGGTGCTGATATTTGTGTATTTATTTGTTTGTTTATCATTTGTTGACAGATTTAACTCCACTATGTTAGTGGCCTTTTTTCATGGAAGACCAGAGGTACAGTATCTGTGTTTCTAGGGGATATTTAACCAGGGCTGTGAGATCTATTGCATACACCTGAGCTACCACCAACTTAAGCAGATTGGACCTTGGTTTAATGTCTCATCTGAAAGATGACACCCTCAGGAGTGCAGCTTCCCCTAATGCTGCATGCAGTGAGAATAGAACCCAAAGCCTTCTGGTCTTGCATCACCAAAGGCAAGTGTGCTACCTGTTGCACCACTGACACTGCTTCTGATTGTTCTTTCAGCAGTTTTTTATGAGAAGCTCATGTCTCTCCTTGTGTCAGCAATCCTTCAGGTTGGTCTGATTCCAGATAAGTACCCCACCAGGGGGAAACAAATCCTTATATTTTCTACTATTGGTGTTGAAATATTTTGAGTGGTGGTAATTATAAAGGTTTGATGCCAATGTTAAAAATTGTTTTAAGTGCAGGAAACCTGTACAGCACATAAATTATTTGTAGAATATTTGTTCAGTTGTCTGTTTCCTGTTTTGCCTCGGTTGAGAGCACAATATGCCCATTGTCCTCATTGTGCTTGTTTAACCAAGAGTAATAAAGGACAGGGTGGAGTACCTCCAGGAATACTTATCACTGAAGAAATATGCAATTGGTCATGATCTATCATGTCATCCACTGGCTGTTACTCTAACCTCTTATTGAAGAAAAAGATGTACTGAGAGAAATACCTAAGGAAAAAGAGAATCCTTTTGGAGAACAGCACCATACTAAAGTCTGACAGCTTCCATAGTTTTAAAGACCTATATCAGAGAGATGCCATCATACCTCCCCCACCATATTTGGCATCTCTTCCTGCCAAGGCCTCTGGGAGCTGCTACTCCATCAGGCATGAGCATGTCCTTAAGTTAAAGTAACTTTGGTATCGGTCAGTTCCAAGGCCTCTTTGCAGGGGAGGCATCTCCACACTATTTGTCTTGCAGGAGGTTGAAGAAGACTGGATAAAGGCCTGTGGCATCCACTCACATTCCAAGACCTGTAAGCAGGCCATATTCCCAAAGCTTAGGTCCGAGTCACCCAAGCCCAAATGTACACCAGTCAGCTTGAGATGAGTGGACATACTTATCTCAGGATCTCTTCTAAGTTGGATCTAGATTCTATGGATTTCTTAAAATCAAGGCAGCCAACCTTGGAAGTACATTTAATGTCAAATGTGTCATCTGCAAAAAATAAATAAATAAATAAATAATAATTGAGGTTTCCTTCTAGAAAAAAATGTTTATCTGAGACTCCGTGATGGATGACACTGAGAACACAATATTGTGTGCATCACAACCTGGAGAGGACACATTTGGGAATGCCCTTCGTAGGGTGAAGCACTTTTAATGATGACCTTTAAATGAGAGGCCAAGGAATTATCTTAGGCAAAAGTCGTGTATAGGAATTATTTGATATTGCCAGGGCCCAAACTGCTGGTCATTTCTTCAGTTCTAGAAGTCCTGGATGATTCATTTAACAGTGCCCCTACATGTCCCAACACCCAGCACCACCGCACCCTCGGAAGCCATACCACTTTTACTGGACCAGTAACTCCCACAAGAACAAATATTATAACTTTGTTTCTGAGCCAGTGGTGGAGCCCATGAACTTCATTCATAGGTTCATAGGTACATAGGTTCATACTAGGCTATCTGCCCGAGGGCATTTACAAGCCTAGCCCATAGTTTTGTGGCTTACGCCACCCCTTTAGTATGGGGAACTATACCCATTATCCAGTAAAGCATACAGTGTGGCTGCACTGCGGAATCCTGATGTCAGTGACAGGGGAAGCAAAGTAAACAACTGCTTTTGGAGAAAGGGCTATACTTCAGCTTCCCTGGCCATTGTGGCTGTTAACTGCCTATCTCACATGCTAAAACTTCAAGAATATCTCCTTAGTAAGCTAAGATAGAGACAGAGGAGAAAGAAGACAAGACAAGTTCCCTGTTTAAAATCCGCCTCTGGGCGGTTTTTTCTGGCTATACTACTCAGTCAAGCACCTCGTGGTCCTGCAGAGTGGTCCTAGCTACAGAGAACTCAGAAAAGCGACTACTTTCTAGATTTAAGTATCTTTGCTGTTTTTTTGCTTGGAATAGCTTCTCTAGCTTACCCTTAACAAGCTTAAACTGTTTTTTTAGCTGTTTGCTGCATTATTTTAAAATCTGCACTTAAAGTTACTTTTTTGTTGAATTTGATTGAAAGTTTGTTTGTTTGTTTGTTTAATTTAACTGTTGAGGCTGCCCACTAAAGTGTGCTAGCCTGTGTAACTGATTTATCACTGTTTCTGCATTTTCTGTGTGTTTGTATCAAAAAAACAAAAAAATAATCCTTGTTTTCCCGCCTCTCCTCGACTAGTTTAGACCAGTTTACAGGCATTGCTGTATTCTGGGCTGTGGTGTAGTTCCTGTGTTGTCCATTACCTTACTTGGATAGAAGGAAGTTTCTTTGCTCACCAGTGGGAGTGGGGAGCCTTGAGCAGCTTACCTGTCCC
Organism: Protopterus annectens; assembly: GCF_019279795.1. Classification (NCBI taxonomy): domain Eukaryota; kingdom Metazoa; phylum Chordata; order Ceratodontiformes; family Protopteridae; genus Protopterus; species Protopterus annectens. Next base: position 187,562,423 of record NC_056734.1, read on the forward strand.
TGTAGGAAGTGACCTCAGCACAAGAGCTGTAGTAATTGGTTGTTTTGGACCATTTCTAGCTCTTTTGTAGTTCCCTGTTTAAAATCCGCCTTTGGACATAGCGCCGGTTAAACAAGGTTAAACTTCTTCTGGCTCCGCCAAGTCTGCTCTTCAAATTTTCCCTTAAGGAAGCTCTACTCTTAGTATAATCAGACTACTCGCTATATTATAAGCCTAGCACTTGTTCTCAAAACTTCTCTACTAAGTAAGCACTCTCGTACTAAGTAAGCACTACATCCACCTACCACCCCTGTGAATATCCACTTCCCTTAAAGGCACAACACTCCCTTATACTGTTCTAGCATGTCGAGTGGTAGATTGCTGGCATCCTCACCAGTTCAACTGGTTAATCTGGGTATCTTGAAACAATGCTACAATTGTCTCATGTACACAGACAACCCTCTCCTCCTCCCAACAAACACAAATACATGTGAGAGATGCAACTATATAGCCAAACTGGAGGCTGAACTCTCTCAACTCAGGGCTGGCATGACTAGACAGGAGGAGATGGTAACCACACACACACAACAAACCCAGTCCCACATAGACCTACCACAACTGCAAACCAAACACATAAAAACACAAAGACATACTCGGAGGCTGTAATAAAAAACTTACCAAAACAACAGAGGCTCCCAAAGCAGACATCCAAAAATCCACCACCTCAAAACAAAACACATGCAACACATACTTCAATAAATCAGTGTGTCAACCAGTCACAGCCCTTAAGGCCAAACACCATGCCTGATGCACTAGTAATAGGTGACTCTATAGTCAGACACATTGTTGTCCCGCTTACCAGGCTGAACAAGGAGAGGGTGACTGTGAGCTGCCTATCGGGAGCTAGGATCCGCCACATAACACACGCACTCAGGTCACTCCAAAGCAAGTACAAATATGACTCCATCATTGTCCATGCTGGTGTGAATGACCTGAGACGTACCTCCCTGGACTACATGAAAAGAGACATAGAGGAGCTCTCTGATTACGTAGCCCAGGCTGTTATGACCCTGACCCTGAGCAGCATCTTGCCCTCACCAAGAATGATGCCACAATACAAAGACAAGATGATCAGCTTTAATAATTGGCTCAAGTACTGGTGTCATTCTAAGGGGATCCAATGTCTGTCTGCCTGGGATGACATGTTGGACAAGCCACGCTGCTTCGCAAGGGACGGCTTGCACCTGTCACCACTGGGCTTCCGGATATTGGCCAAGGCTCTTGCCACCCCCATAGTGCCTTTTTTAGGCAAGGCTCAAAAGACAAACCCACCTCCTTAGAAAACAAAAATGAAAAAAAACTAAGGGTAATGCTGCTCAACGCCAGAAGTCTAAATCTCAAGATGCAGGCACTCTGCACTCCTCAGTATGGAGAACATCGACGTCTGTGCAGTAACTGAAACCTGGTTCAAGGCTCCTGAGAGCACCCCAGCACTACCAGGCTATACCTGGTATCATGCTTTTTGGCCCCAAAACCCGGGCCGAACCAAAAAGGGAGGGGGAGTGTCTGTATTCATCAAGGACACGCACACCTCCAGGTTAGTAGCAACACATGAAGCATCAGAGACCATACAGGTGCAACTAACCATAGGCAAAACTGCTATACAACTGGTAGCATGTTACAGACCACCCTCCCAATCTCAGGAACCCCACTCAGCCTTCCTGAAGACATTGGAGGATATGAATGTATCACAAAATACCATCATACTGGGAGACTTCAACTACCCAAACATAGCTTGGGTACATTATTCTAGCCCTAACACCCTAGCCCAAAGGTTCCTGGAATTCATAAATTCAAATGCACTGGAACAACTAGTCACCTCTCCCACTAGGGGAGATAATATACTAGACCTGATCATCACAAACATGGGGACAAAATGCTCCACACCGGAGGTATACCCCTCACTAGTGAGATCTGACCAAAAACTAATCACCCTGGATATACATATCCCGCCTCCACCCCCAGCACAAAATACCATAGTGAAAAACTTCTCAAAAGCAGACTTCACTCTTCTTAAGACTGAGATGGTATCCTTTAAGCCCACTGGGCCAGTGGATACCACATCCCACAATGCTGAATCCTTCACAATTGCTTTCTATGGACATCTCCAAGAATGCGTGGATCATGCAATCCCAAATAAATCCAAGTCCCTCTCCACCAAAGGCAAGCGCCCTGTCTGGTGGACCTCAGCCATTAACAAATTGTATAACAAAAGAAGGAAGCTACTGCACGACAGAGCAAAATCCCATAAAGGGAAGACATCTCTGATCAACATTAGCAGAAAACTACGTTCTCTTATAAAAACATCCAAGGCCAACTTTGAGATAAAAATCGCTAAGGACACTAAAGATAACCACAAAGCCTTCTTCAGCTATGTTAGAAACCTGGGCAGAAACCCTCAGATATGCTCAGAGTTAGTTCATAACAACAAAAACTACAATGAACCCACAGATATTGCCAACATTCTGGCTGACAGGTTCAGTGCAAATTTCTCCCCTCCCTCACCCCCAAAAGAAGAAATACTTATCCCAGCTGAATGTAATCTCCCTGTCATCTCAGATGTCCAAGTGAGAACCGCCCTCAACAAAGCAAAAAACACAGCATCAATGGGACCTGACGGTATCCCGGGTTGCGTGCTACGTGAACTCCAAGAGGAGCTAAACCCGCACATAAAAATGCTATTTAACGTTAGCCTTACTACAGGATATGTACCTGAACACTGGCATACAGCAACAGTGGTCCCACTCCACAAAGGGGGTACCTCTACAGACCCTGGGAACTACCGCCCCATAAGCTTAACCAGCCTGGTCTGCAAAGCTATGGAAAGAATCATTATGGAACTCATAAACAGAGACATAGGGGACCTACAGACACTTGACCCCACCCAGTTCGGCTTTGTAAAGGGCAGATCCTGCCTTTTGAACCTGGTTGACTTTTTCGAAACAGTCACTAGAGCCATTGATGAGGGCAAAGCAGTCCATACAGCCTACCTGGACTAGGCTAAGGCCTTCGACACAGTACCCCACTCAGGCATCATAGATAAGCTCACCAGCTTAAACGTAAACCGTTTTGTCACTAGATGGGTTGCAAACTGGCTAAAGGACAGAACCCATAAAGTTAAAATCGCTGGAGCAATGTCAGACTCAAAGCCAGTCACAAGTGGTGTCCCACAGGGATCTGTCCTGGGACCCCTCTTGTTTGGCATTTATTTCTCAGATGTTAAAGCAAACATGGGAGGGTTGTGGCTGACAAAGTTCGCAGATGACTGCAAACTAGGCGCCATAGTCGATACACCAGCGGACACATACATCCTACAAAAAGGCCTCACAGAAATGGACAACTGGTGCCGGAGTCACAGCCTTAAACTAAATGCCAAAAAATGTATAGTCATCCCCTTTGGGAAAAACAAAGTACACACAAATTATCACTTAGACAGCAACCCACTGAGTACGGAAAAAGTAATCAGAGACCTAGGGACCCAAGTCGACAGCGACCTCTCATTTGACACCCACATTGCCAAAGTGGTTAGAAAAACATTCTACCTTGCACACCTCATCATGAAGGGATTCACATCCAGATCCAAGGATGTCATTGTACCCCTATACTCCTCCCTCATCAGACCCATGATTGAGTACAATGCCCCATTTGGTATGTACCTCACCCGGCATTTGCAACAACTGGAGAGACCACAAAAGTACCTCACCAAGAGGATCAAGGGTCTCCAACATATGTCTTATTCTGCCAGACTAAAGAAACTCCAGCTCTATTCAGTAGCATACCACCTGCTCAGAAGTGATCTCTGCCTGACGTACAAGGCCATGTCCAATCAGGATCTGATGGACATGCTCCACCTCAAAAAATCCAAATCCATCAGGACCACGAGAGCTAAAGACTTAAACCTCAGCACAAGTATGAATAGGACATGCTGGAGGGATAGATTCATAACCCAGAGGCTTCCCATGCTTTGGAACAAGATCCCAGTTCATGTTAGGCAGAGCCCCTCACTGACTCTCTTCAAGAGAAATCTTGATGAGTGGATGGGAGATCGTAAGTTTACCCCAGGGGTCACATCTGTGTCACTGCTAGACAGGGGCACAGTAAACTAATTCTCTTATATAAGGGGGTCTTCATTGTGTCACTACTAGACAGAGGCACTGTATTCTAAATCTATTATGTGCATTTTTTTGCATTTCATGGGGTGGCGAAAGCCACATCACTATGGCTAGGCTTACAAATGTCCCAGGGCAGATAGCCTAGTACTAAACTATGAAACTAAGAATCTGTAAATGAAGATACTTGATCTATGCAGTCTCAGATTCCAGGTTGCCAGGCACACAATAAAATTTGGATATGATTTATCAGATTCCTGTTTCACAGTAGCTGTTTTGGGTTCTCTTGTGAGATGGCATGCCTGGCTGAGGATTCAGTCCTGCTAGAAAACTTGAAAGCAGAAAACTGATCCACTACTGGATAAGGAGCTTCTCTTTTTGCTCCAGCACAGAAGGTGTTTATAAAACCTGTGGAAAAGGGGAAACCATGCAAACACTCAAGTATGTTTTTCATCCCTTTTTCATTCTTTCTCTTCAAGGTATATTAGAAAAGCATCCCAGTGAAATCTGGCCCTTCTACCCTAAGCATAAAAAATTCAAAACCACAAAAAGGGAAGAAAAGTTGGTGCAGAGAAAAAAATGGCAAGCCAGACAAATGAGAAAGGCTTGCAGGGTCTCAGAGGGAGCAACTGTGACTCAGCAAAGCTCTTCCCTCTCCCCTCCTTAGAAACCCCAACTCTCCTTGTTATTCTTCTCTTTGTTTAGCCTCCCCTTCTTCCCATTTCCCCTCAAGGATAGGAGGAAGACTGGAAGGCCATCACACAGGACATGTGGGATTTGAAGATAATACACCAGAGGTACAGATTGCATTTCTAAAGAAAGCCAATATTCCATTTCCCAAAGAAAAGCAGTGCCTTGTGACTTCCCTGTTAGTAAATCTTTTATCCGAGGAGCTCATAGGCAAGTATAAATAAAAAAAAAAAAGAAAAGGGACAGGATGCTGTACCATTTTGTTTCTATTTCCAAGAAAAGAAGGAACATGGAGGCTCATTTTGGACTTTTCCCAAATGATCACGTTTCTAAAAGTGACAAAGATCAGAATGCTGGGCTTCTAGATCCTTCTGCTCTTGCTGCTACTTCAGCATAAATGGTAATCCTGGACTTTAGAGGATGCCTGTGCACACATCCCTATAGATGAGCTGGACATACAGTTTCTCAAATGCAAAAGCAGGGGGGTCCCATTACTAGTTAACTTCCTTTTTTTTTATTTCTCCAAGTGTGTTAAGTTTCTAATACCATGATAGGAATGGACCCCATTCTTAAGTCAAAGTATGATTAAAGTTCATGAAATTAGTATTGTTTCAGTCTTTGATTTTAGCCAGAAGTGCTCTTCTCAGCACCAGCAATGGGGCCTGTAATGACTCCTCCTGTGATTCGTACATTGTTACATGTCAGTAGCATATCTAAGTTGGACCTACTACTATTGGAACTGTCTGGGAATCTTTCTTCCACATTGCCCTCATTCCTGCCTGCAAATCCTGATATTTTATGACTTTGTGTTTCTCTGCACATATGATAGTGTAGTCACAGGGTGTAGCAATTTCAATGATCAGTGTTACTTTTGTCTTCTTTTCATGGACATGCACAATCGCCGATCCAGCAGTCTTGCCACATTATTATTTATTTTAGTATACAGTCCTTCTGCCATTAGTTAAACACAACCAGCAACAAAATGTGCAACTGTTTCCAAGTCTGTTTTATAAAACCTACGTTTATTTGTCTGTTTCTCCCACATGTTCAATGGATTTTGTAAACCAATCTTGGGCTGCCAGTATTAATCTTTCATCTTTTGGTTTAAATTCACCTCTCCTTAACCATTTCTGTTCGATCCTGATCCACATGAGGTTGTTCCAAGTGTTTTCTATACTTGCAACTATATGTATGCATTTTCCACATTTCCTGTCTTCATATCTGATCCTTCACCTTATATTCTTTCTTTTGTTTTTTTGGCACATTCAACTGCTGCCTGCATTTTATTTTAGACTTATTCTCCTCATGTTTCAGAACGTTCACTACGTTTGAGTCTTGTGAAGTCACCAGATATATATGCAGTCCCACGATTGCAGATCTATACATGTAATCAATTTCAAGGAGGCCCACACCTCCTTCAGAACGGGGAATATATAGTCTTAGTATGCACTGATTTTTAAAAATCATTTGATGAGTATGAAGCATCTTTCTTGTCTTCCTGTCCAATGTATCCAACAGTTTTTGGGGCCAGTCAGTCACTCTAAAACTGTAAGTTAGGACAGGAAGAGCAAATTGGTTTCTAGCTTGGTCTTTGTTCCTAGATGTCATTGCTGGTTTCAGTATTAATTTTAGTCTTCTAGAATATTCCGTACTAAGTTTTATTTGCATTTGTTCATGTTTTATTGTTGATCCTTCTGCATTTCTCAGATGTTTATACTCTCCCTCTTGCTGAAATTATTTTATGTCACTTTCCTGTCACAAAGTGATGTTTTCTTGGTGCTGCAGTTTTCCTGCTTTAAAGGTTGATTTTGCAAATTTGTCAAGATGAATGACATTCTTACATCACCTGAAAAAGTTTTGACCACTTGCAGTTGTGCTTTCAGTTCCTCATCTGATAAACTATACCATTTTAAATCATCTAAAAAAGGAAAATGAGAAGTTTTAACAGTTTGATTTTTCCTGGGAGCCAAATTGTACCCATGCCCTAACCTGTTAAGTCGACAGTTTAATGGGTTAAGAGTAGTGCAAAAGAGCAGTGGTGACAGAGTTACCCTGGAATGTTCCCCTTTGAATTTTTATCCCTGGTATAACCGTTTGTACTTTATCATGGCTTAACTGCAGAGTTGTTTGCACTGTTTCATGGTCGCTGTAATGTAATCGATCAGTGTAGGGTGCATCTTATACATTTTTAAGCACTTTTATATATGAGTGTGGGATACTGTCAAATGCTTTTTTGTAGACTTTCCATGCCATACTTAGATTCTTCCCCTTTTTACAGTTCTCCATTATGCCTTCATTTAACAGCAAATGATCCTTTGTTCCATATGATTTTCTTTTATTACCCTTTTATTCTATTGCCATGATTGAGTTTTTTTCTAAATGACTATAAACTCTGTCAGCATCAATTCCCGTGTATAGTTTATATGTCGTCAAAAGGTAAGTTATTGGTCTATAGATTTTAGGGCAGCTTGCAGGTTCACTCTTAAGTAGGAGTATTGTTTTTTCTGTTGTTAACCAGACTGAATGTTGCGGTAACTTGGGGCGGGGCATTCATAAAGGGAATGATGGCATTGATTTTACCCATAAACCTATTTGAGAGCAAGGGACTTTTCACATTCAAACACACTTCCAAAGTGATGTGGTGTACCAACAGATGAGGTGATTGACACTTTTTTTCCTATTATGCATATTGAAAATGCAAGCATGGGCACTGGCCCAGGAGTCAGACTGGTGTATCAAAGCACTGTGCATCCCATCCTAAGAGAATGCATTATAAGACTATCTAAGCAGACCCTGATGAGCTGATGCTAAACAAGGATGAGCTTTTGGACATAGTCCACAAGTAAAGTGTGCCAGAATTTGATCTTTTTGCTTCTCCAGAAAACAAAGTTGAGCAAATATTGCACCAGAATACCATCTTAAGATGCCTATATGCTTTCTCTCATATACCTTTGATCCCTATTGTGTTACAGAAAGTAACCGAGGATAGGCCAGAAATGCTACTGATGGCTCTTTTTTTAGCCTAGGCAACAACTGAGTCTAGTTAAGGAATAACCAGTCTTGTTGCCTCAGTGTATGCTTTCTTGGCAGAGAGCAGGAAGTAAGTAATTCATGTAGACCTGCAGACATTAAGCCTGACAATGTGGGTGATTTAGCTGTTATCTTTTTTAGGCACATAGTTTGAGAGGACATTCTGAAGATTTTGGGGGAGGTCTGGAAACCCAGCACAAGGAAATGACAGCAAAGTCTAAAACGTTCTCTCTATGGTGCTGTAGTATTGAATGTGATCCAAGTTCAGCACTGTTGTCTCTAATCCTCACCTATCTGTCAGACCAGTGCCGTTCTCTTGTCAGTGATAAAGAAAACAGACTGCACATCTGATTTGTGAAGCAAGTGTACACCACAACAGGTATGGACAAGACCCATGTTCTAACATAATAAGAGCATGTCCTCAATTAACTATAGGGTTGTTGAGGGAGAGTGCAGGATGTATCACTGATGGTAGCTGTTGTTAATCAAGCCTAGACTTATATAGAGTTGGAGAAACATGTCTTGAAAGGTAGGTATGATGCTATGGATGTCACATCCATGATGGCTGCTAAGAAGTCAGCCATTGAGAGACATTTTTGATGGCAGACTCATTTCCTTTTGAAGGCACAAGTCCTTAATGCCCAACCCCCATATATGAGGACGTGATTTTTGGACCCTCCACTTATAATGGGTTTAAAAAGACTGCAGGATGAAGCAAAACTGTGGACTTGGCTAAATGCATGTTTCCTCATACCATCTCCAGATATAACCAAAAAGCTAAACCTCTAAGCAAAGAGCCTTACTAGCAGAAGCAGGCAAAAGACAAGAAGCCCAAAATTAGAAGGGCAGCATCAAAGAGAAGATGGCAACAAGATGGTAGAGGGAAGTGTAGTGCCTGCAGGGATCATCCCCCAGCAGGGAGCAGCAGTGACTTCACCATTCTCCTCCCTCCCAACCCCCCACGGTGTTTACTCCCTCTTTACCCCACCTTGTCCCAAGATTGGTGACCAGTTGACATCCCAACACTAATATTGGTCAGACATAACCATAGACAGGTTTATGTCACTTGTTTGAAGTACAATTACTTTAAATTCCATTCTAACTTGTAAAATACATAGAAGAATAAAATTATTGAAGTAAGACACTTCAAAACAAGTAAATGTTTTTTTTTTTTTTTTTTTTTTTGCAGAGAGCAGGCCCCACTGTGCCTTTCACATGGGGGGACTGCATAATGCCCAACCCCACTAACTTAAATATACCATCTTTTAGCTTGTGCAATACCAGAGAAAGGGAAAACTCTCCTATCTCTGCAATTCAGTGATCGCATACAAGTACAGGACTTACACTCTCTCTTTTCAAACTGTAGTTCATTCAGGAACTTTAATTCAAATGAAGTACATTTGACCAGCCATGGGTAACCCCCACAAACCAGTGGGTCTTACAAATAATCCCCAGGGATACAAACTCAAATTTATGGCCAGATCAAAGAACAAATGCCTTCCATCTATGCCAAAGAACCAGGAGCTTTTAGTTACTCCCCTCCTTGCAGACGTTTGTAGCTCAGAATGCATTTGAACTTGTTCTCTTGGAGCAGAAAACAGAAGCCTGTACTCAGTATTGTTCCATAGCAGAAAACAGAAGGGTTTACTCAGTATTGTTCCATAGCAGAAAACAGAAGGGTTTACTCAGTATTGTTCCTTATACCAAGAAAATGTATGTGCTGGAGCCCCAGTGTAGACTTGTCAAGGCTAAAGAAGTTACTAGAAATTCCAAAATTCAGGATGTAATCCTACAAGCTTGTTTGCCACTCCTTGGTCCTCGGACTGTTCTGGCAATGTTAGTCTTCAAAGATGTCTACCTCCATGTCCCCATTCTGAAAGGACAAAAGCAGTACTTGAGGTTTATAGTGGTGAGGCACTGTTGTTAGTTTACTTCCTTGCTCTCTGGTTTAGTTGTCTTGCCTAAATTTTTTACAAATGTCTGGTCCCCTTGATAGCACGCTTCTTGATCTAGGACATAGGTTCATAGGTGTGTACTAGGCTAATGGCTCTGGAGCCTTTACAAGCCTAGCCCATAGAAGTGCTGTGGCGTTGTGCCACCCAACGTCAGTTCCCAGTGCCTCTATCAAGCAGAGCCACTGGAATGATCCGCGGGGTGAACCTTCTATTTCCCATCCACTCATCAAGATTTCTCTTGAAGACGGACAGTGAGGTGCTCTGCTTGACATGTATGGGAAGTCTATTCCAGAGCTGGGCAGTCTCTGGGTTATGAACCTGTCCCTCCATCATGTTCTGTCGATTGTGGTAATGAGATTGAGGTCTCTGGAGTGTGTGGTGTGGAGGTTTTGGGATTTCTTTAGATGTAGTATTTCTAACAGAGCTGGGACAGACATGGCTTTGTAAGTCAAGCAGAGATTGCCTCTTAGTAGACGATATGAGACAGAGAATAGCAGGAGTTTTTTGAGTCTGTCCATGTAGGACGTGTTTAAAGCCTAGGATTTTCTTCATGAGGTACGTTTGTGGCTTCTCCAGCTGCTGCAAGTGTCTAGTGAGGTACATGCCAAATGGGGCATTATACTCTATGACTGGTCAAATGAGGGAAGAGTAGAGAGAAATGATTACCTCTTTCCTCCTGGATGCAGACCCTTGGTAATGAGATGTGCCACATTTTCTGACCAAAGTGGCAATGTGGTAGTGGAAGGAGAGGCTGCTGCTAGCCTGTATCCCCAGATCTCTTATAGCTCCTTCAGTGTTCAGTGGGCTCCTATCAATGTGGTAATTAGTGGGAACTGAGTTTTTCCCAAAGGGGGTGATGCATTTGTTTGGCATTAAGCTTAAGGCCATGGTTTTGGCGCCAGTCATTGGTCTCAGTGAGGCCTTTCTGTAGGATATCTGCATCACTTTTTTAGTTAGTAATAGCTCCAAGCTTGCAGTCTGCAAACTTGGTCAGCCAGAGTCCCTCCATATTGGCCAGGACGTCTGAGAAGTAGATGCCAAACAGGAGAGAACCCAAGACCGTCTTGACTTGGAGTCCACTACTTTCACACTGTGGGTTCTATCTGTGAGCCAGTTTGCAACCCATCAAACGATATAGAGGTTGATGCCTAGTTTGGTAAGTTTATCAATAATTCCTGAGTGAGGAATGTTATCAAAGGCTGTATGAACTGCCTTACTCTCATCAACACCGCTGGTGACTGACTCAAAAGAAGTCAACCAGGTTGAACATCTACCTTTCACAAAACTAAATTGCGTGGGATCTAGAGTTTGGAGATTCCCTATATCCTTGTTAATTAGGTCCATGATGATGCGCTGCATAGACTTACATATCAGATTTTTCAGGCTATTAGTGTGATAATTTCCAGAGTCTGTATTCGCTCCTCCTTTATAGAAAGGGATGACTGTAGTAGTGCACCATTTGGAAGGGGCAAAGCCTGAGGTGAGGCTGTGAGTGAACAGGGCACACAGATGTGGTGCCAGTTCACTTTGTAATTCATGTAGAACATAGCCAGGGATATTGTCGGGTCCCATGGAAGCTGTATTCCTGGCTTTGGACAATGCAGCTGTAACTTGTGCTGCAGTAATGCTGGGTGCCTGGCATTCTTCCAGTGTTGAGATTGGTCCTTGTGTGGGGGGATAAATTTGGCACTGAATCTGTTGGCCAGTATGTTGGCAATATCTGTTGGCTCAATATAGGAGATACCATTGTGCAGTAACTCAGAGTAAATCTTGGTATTGCCGTGGAGATTCTTGATATAACTATAGAAGGCTTTGTGGTTATTTTTAGTGTCTGCTGCAATTCTCCCTTCATAGCTGGCTTTGGAGGTTTTAATGAGGGATTTCAACTTTTTGTTGAGGCTAATAAGGGAATTTTTCCAGTCTTGGGACTTCACCTTTTTCTGCAACAGTTTCTTCCTTCTGTTGTAGAGTTTATTAATGGCAGGGGACCACCAGATTGGCGTTGAGCGTCTTGGTTCTCTTTGATATGGCTAGTTCCATGCATTTATGTACATATTCAGACAGTGCATTGGTGTATGATTCGGCAGTCATGCATCTGTTTTCCATAGCTACAGATGATCGCCTGATGTAGCTACAGACTCGGAATTAGATCTAAGCAGAACTGGAGTTCATATTGGACCTCCTCAGTGCACCAGGCTTCTCCTTCAGTGAACAGAATGTCCAGTTTGCAGCCAGCCAGAAAGGTGGCTTTCCTCTGGGGCCCTGCTAGACACCATTAAGCTGAAAGCCTACCCACATCAGGAAATGGTGGAGCCTCTCTCAGCCCTCTTTCAGGTCATGAAAGAAAATACACTAGTAGCAGACAGTATCCTGTGTTATCCACCATATTGATGGTACCGCTGGCCAGACCGCACATGAAAATAAATACAGTGGTTCCTAGGAAACACTTGGAACCAGCAGTCTCAGTCCCTAACGTGTGTCATCCCAGTTCTATCTTGTATCAGTAGGCAACTGGAATATTGGGTACAATAACTGCAAAAGAATGAGAACATTTTTTAGTAGTTTACCCCAAACCAGTCCATGACCCGTGGATGCCCCAGTCATAGCTTGGAGTGACTGAACCTTGGATATCGAAGTGCAGCAGATCTAGAGCCTCAGGGATGTGAAATGGTATATAATCATCAAGGAAATGATGGTTGTCATTTGAGCTGTCAAAGCCATGAAGACAGTTTAGAAACCTGAAACCCTGAATGTCGTCAGAGCCAGCACCAACATTGTGGTGAATGTTTTCAGTGACAGCACCAGAGTTATGAGACACATAAACAAGGCAGAACATGCTCTTACCGTCTCTAGAGGTTAGCCTTATAGGCTTGGAAATAGGTAGTAGAGTTCAAGATTCTTCTGAAGGCAATTTTTATACCCACACACTGGAGCTCTGTGACAGACAATTTGTTCAAGACCTCAGCACATCCACATGAGTGAATGCTAGACAGAGCAACCTTTCTAGACCTCACAAACAGATGCACTGTACCAGAGAATGTCCTTTTTGCTTCTTCAGGAAACAGACTGAGAAAATTCTGGTTCAGAGCACCAAACAAGCAAGCTTGAGCACTGGATATCTTCTCTGTGACATGGATGGGTCTATTTCTTTATTCGTTTCCTCTACCCCTGCTTCTTAGAGTAATTGAAAAGCTGAAAGAAAAAAGGCCAGACATGAATTTAATTACCCATTTTCTTGCAAAGCTAGCACTTGTTCTTCCACTTCTTCAGATGTTGAGGAGAAGCCTTAACTGCTGTTTCAGCATGTGAACTTTTTGATGTAGTGCAGAGGATCCCTAATACACTGTCCATGTTCAAATAGGGTGCTTGGAGGATGCAACTCTGTTACATTTTGGTCACAAGATATGCAAAAATCACTAGAGAAGCTACAAGACCAAGTAGTTGGAAGTCAGACCTAGCTAATTAGAAAAGGTTTTCCATCATATGCCAGAGAGGTAGGCCAGCACCAAAAACAGATGGATGGGTCATCACAACTTGAAGATGTTTGATATGGGGATCCCCTTCATAGGGTGAAGGAGACTTTTAAAGAGCATCAGTCTTAGCTTGTACTCTTCAAAATTAGCTTATGTGTCTGTAAGTACATCTTTAAGCCATTTTGCCCATCTGTCTGTACAGCTTTCACTGGCATTTGAACCCCACATGTCAAGAAGTTCAAGAAGGACATACTCCACCTCAGGCTTCATAAGAGAAAGGTGGCACCAACCTGGAAAGCAAATTTTACTTTACAAAAAATTGTTTCCATTTGATCCAGCTGTGACAGCAAGTGTTTTGACATGAAAAACTGCTTCCCTTATTGCTGTTACATGTGAAAAGAAGCATATTTGCAGTTCAATAAAGAGGGTTACCCTATGCACTAACTTCTCTCTGAAAAGATTGTTACGGATCTGGATGGAACTGTGGTAAAGCAAACTGTTTTGACATGGTTAGCATATTGCTTAATCTTTTGTTACAAGACTCGTGGAAACACATTGCAGGAAAGAGGTGCTGCTGCATTCCTCAAAGGGGTTATTACCTGGGACATTTTACAATTGGTCCTGTGTCCACACTTCTTTAGATATAATTTCCAGTATAAATTTTGGGTTTGCCTCTGCTATCTTAAAAGGTATTCTCTTGTCCTCATCTGAGCAGTAGGTTAAACACCCTGCATAGGCCTTGGAGGTTCAACTTTGGGAATTTTTCCTCATACAATGAGTGCAAATGCGATTCATATGAAAAACATACTATAGTTCTGTAAACAGCATAGTGTAATAGTCAAGGATAAACTAGTCACTATTGCAGTGCAACTTTGATCTCTCCATCTCCTGTATTACATGTGGTAGTCAAGGGCTAGGGTCTGTAACCACTTTACCTTCACCCTCGTCATCCTGATCTCCTTGTATCAATCCTCTCCTTGTTCATCCCTAACAGGAGGGCTTACATTCTCCAGCCTACCAGACAGAATACCTGGAGCAGTTCTTTTTTTTTTCTAATCATTTTCAACCCCATGCCTGCAGACCATCAAGGTGAAGCAGTTATCCAAGCAACCATTGCAGTGCTTATGCTGTCATCAGAAGTGTGGTAGTAAGGGCTTTTTTCATTTTGTAGCCTAACCCCTGTCTCTGGTGATGACATAAGCACTTGCATCACTGCATGGGCCACCTATACCCCCCCCCTTTTTTTTGCATCTGTGCTCCTGCACTTGGGGTGGCAGGGGCTGCCATCCAGCATGGTTGGCAACGGCCACGTCTTCCTACCCCTAGGTCACTGCATTATGATAGACCTCCGCTTGCTAGCCATGGTGTCAGAGCTGCAGCATGAGTTGGATGGGAGCTTCCCTCCAAAGATGAACATACCACATCCTCCTTGCCTGTAGAGTCAAGCACCCAAGCCTTCATTCAAACTCAAATTTCCTAGGCTAGAGATTTATTCCTCTATGACTCTGGAGCAAGATCTGGAACAGTTCTTATTAACTAACCAAAGCTGGGGCATATCCTGTCTCTCTCTCTCTCTCTTGTGGGGGGGGCAGAAAGAACAAAAAGTGATGCAGGAGGACATCACATATGTATACTAGGTATGTATGGATGTCTAGGGTGAGATGACATTAGCCTAGTCTTGACAAAAGTGTACTCAGTTCTGAAAGACTTGACCGGTGGCAGATATCCCTAATGTAATGACTGTATCTGTGACTGCCTTGTACACTAACATTTACTACTGTAGTAAGTTGCCTGCACAACTGTTCTTTATTTTATCTTAGTTTTCAAGCGTAATCAGTGAAACTAGAGTAAATAAGCTTTGTACTTAATGTGTGCTACTGTTTGAATGTTACCAAAACAAATGTCTCTGAATCTTTGTGGGTAATGACTGTAACTGCTCACTTTTAACATTTCCAGGCACTTTACCTATCCACATTAGTAGTTTATCATTTTAGAATGTTTGCCCCTTCAGTAAGTCAACTAAAAGTAACACTTGTGCACTTTTCTGCAAAAATCTGATACCCAGTGATTTTGGAACAATGGCTTATCGCGTGTTTTTAGACTGACTGAACATTTCTTACAGTGTTAAAACTTAAATGACAACCAGTCTGGTGGAACTGTCATTTTGTGTTTTCAGTTCATTTATATCATGCACTTAAGTTATCTTGGTAGTACAAAACTATGACTGGGAAGTTATTCCTAGCAATGTCTGCTTGTACTGTCACAAATGCATCTTACAGTTTTTAAAGCAGTGTTTTCTCTCTCAAGTCAGTTAAGATCCATCTCAGATAGAAACATATGCAGCTTTTCATTACAGTTAAGGCCTTCTATTGTCTGTAACTTTCGGCATCTCTGTGAGAACTTACACTGGACTGTGTTGACATGATTCATGAGTTGAGATGATTCAGAATAGATGCATACGATGGTGCTGTAAGATGGGTGATGTGTGGATGATAGTAAAAACAAGATAATACTGAGATGTTTTTAAGTTCCACTGAAGTATAGAAAAACAGAATCCTGTAGTATTATTTAATTTTGTTAGAATTTAAGGTTAATCCTTTTACCTTGCATTGTTGTAAATAGTTCTGCATTGCTAGAAAAGACTGTATTTGAGTGAGCTACCTGGTTACATTTTACAAATGCTTCAATTAACCACCCACTAAATATTGGGCCCCAGAATTGTTATGGAACACTTTAACAACTGTTCATAAAAAGATTGCATAGCTTTTAGTTTCCAGTTTCGACAAGGTATAACTATTAATAGTGGATGATAGCTACTCAATTTATTCTAGCTTGTTATATTTTACACTAGTTACTTCAAAGTGTTGTTCAACCATCCCATTTTTTTATCTTTCTGATTTCACTTGCAGTCTTAAACTGCACAGATTTTTTAAAAAATATTTCTACTTTGTAGAACAAGACCCAGTCTATGTCATGATGATGGAGATTAGCAACTACGAAAAATGAGAACCTTTGTTTTTTCATAGTCAGCCTTGTTTGGCAAGAATTGCTAGATTGCATCTTCATCGTCTATGGGTCCTTGAATTCCCCTTTTGATCACTCTAGCATTTTAAGACATTGGTGATGGGGCAGTACACTGTCCTTCTGCCATAGTGTCACTGTTTGTTTCTGTGGTACTTTGCCTTTAACTGAGTCTGTCTTCATCCTCCAGGTCTGTGGCCAATGCCTCGTCACAGCTCCGCCTTGGTGAATGTTATTGTGGGCTTGCTGTCTTCCCCCTGGAGTAACTGCTTAGTATTCATTTCCTGTGTTGACCCTGCATAACCCCTCTTACATATTCTATCCACTGCTACTTAGCTTGTTTCTAGTTGTTTTCAGGCAGTAGTGGCATGTTAGTGTTGTAGGGTAGCTCTCATGTCAAATTTGCTTCTGATATCCTTTCCACATTCTTGCATTTGGTTGCTTACTAAAGCATCAAAACACAGCAGACGGTCTTATCTCTTCTTCAAATTACAAAGATTTCAAGGATACTTATGAGTTTGCTCTTAACACCTCTAAATGCAGCATTTAAAACATCAAGATAGAATAGTATTCCTCATTGTGTAGAACTAAAATGTTTTGGGTCATTTCTACCCTAAAATCAAGAAGCTCATGAGGGATGGGCATACTTCCAACAACCTTTACTAATGGGGGAAGGCTTGATCTTTGGAAAGAGAAAGTAAGACATAACAATTGCTTTTTTTAAGATCAGGGCTGTTTATGTGAGTAGCATGCAGACTGCTTCCACAGCTTACTTTAAGACGTTTTGGAAAGGGACTCAGTGGTGGGTATTCCATACCCTGCAGCAAAAAAAAAAAAAAAAAAAATAGTAATAATTACATTTGGTTTTTCACCCTCCCTTTCCTTGTCTGATAGGGCTCATTTTTCCCTAAAGACTCTTGTGCAGTAACCCCATGGTAATTGAAGATTCCCCTACATAAGCGGTCTTAGTAAATGCTAGTATCAGAAATGGTGTAGGGTGAGACATTTACTTAAAGATTTCAGTCCTGAAGTGTCTCCATCTGCTGATGACAAACTGTCCAATTTTTGTTTTTGGTAGCTGAGGCAAATGTATTGCCTTTTACCATACTCAACTATAGGATTGCCATGGATGGCACTGTCCCTTTGCATCCTTTCGGTGCCTTGCTGTGTTATCAGTCCCTTTCACATACATGTGTGTCTCCAAAAGTAGGCATGTTTCCTTCCAGACCTTCTGCAGTGCTGTTTATGCAAAGAATGGTAAGGACCGGTGACATTACTGACTCCGTTGGCTTTCCTACCGTAAACACCCTTACATATGAGTATATCTATACCCCACTTTGCTTTTTTTTTATCTGTTTTCTTTACCAGTGCTTTACTCATGCTTGCCACCCTTTGACCTAATCCAGGATTCATTTTTTTCACTGCATTTTTCTGTGGTGCTGCATCAGATATCTTGCTCTAAATTAAATAGGAACATGTGCAGCCCCTTTCTGGTTTATTACGTGGGTTATCCACTCAAACAACTATTGGGTTTCTCTGACATGACCTTCCTGACAGAAGCCTTGCCACCTTGGGCCTACTATTACAAAAGCTTCTAGATGTGCCAAAATTCTGCCCTTTGGAAATGATTCCAGGTTTTTACTTACAATAAAAGTCAAACTGGTATGTCTGTAGTTTTCAGTTTGTCTTTCTTGCACCATTTTGAAAGGATATCACATGTCCTGTGCTCAAGTCATCTAGAACCTTAACTTTCTCACATTTGTTAGAAGAGTTACTTAGAGGCACTGCCAATTCTTTTCTCACTTTAAGAGAATTAGAGAAAGAATTTTGTCAGGCTTCTGGATTCATTTTTAAATGTTGATAACCATGAGTGAGATTCTTCAACTGGCAAGACTGCAAGTACAAATATGGGTAATACATATTAAATCCAAGGTTGCAGGCATGGAGGCCTTAGACATTTATTATATAAGTGGCAGGGTTGTGGTGGGTATGGTTCCCCATGTTAAGGAGAACAAAGGTGCAATGTCCCTACAAAACACTTTATTGTATGGTATTACTGCTAATTTCAAGATTCCCTGCAACTTTTTTTTTTTTTTTTTGCAGTTAGGCTATATTTTTCCAAGTTCTAACACTCACTATTGCTGGTTTTGAACTTCTAATAGGGAGCTGAGGTCCCCACTAACTTTCCTACTATTTAGGTTTTCAGGTTCGTTCATAACCATTTTTTCTGTGACTCCATTTTTATGGCTACTTCTGTTGAATGACATTTGTGAATCTCCCCACCTGTTACTTTAAGTAGGAAGAAGCTTTAATTTATTAGTTCTGTTTTGCAGCATTCTTTACTGTGCACCTGCTAAACTGTTCTATTAAGTTTTACCATACTTTCGTTAGTATTATCATATCTCTCTAATATTTGCTTGCTATAAGAGGAAGTAAGTAGAACCAGGGACAGTTCTCAACCAAGACCCAAACCAGAGAAATAAGACATAAAACTATAAGAGTGAAAAAAGTGCATATATGAACAGACTGGTGATTATCAAGTCAGCACTGTAATCGGAGCCAGTGGTGCGAAAGCATTTTTTTAACTGAGTGTTAGAGAGGATATTAGTGCAACTAAAATGATTTCAGAATAAGTCACATGTTCGTTACTTGTGATCATGTCTTCAAACAGTAATAGTGTCATGATTTAATGTATGGACAACAGTTCCAGAATTTGCCTTCAGTGGTTAGTCCAGCCTCATAAGGCATTTTGGGAAGAGGCTTTCCATCCTCTAGTCATTTTCACCTGTAGTCATTGATGTTCTTCGTGTTTCACTGTTGCAATCATCACATTTGGGTTATCCTGCCAGGGGTATCCCTCATTCACCCAAATACCAGAAGCTTAGTATTTCTGTGTCAGTTGCTGTCGCTCCAGGACTGACGTCAGGTCGTCAGTGATATAAAATCAGGCAGTCGATGCCATTACATCAGTCTTTCTTGCCGAGGAGCCCAAAGCAGAAGCAGTTCCCATGAGTGCCGGTCGGCCGCTACCTAAGTTTTCATTTCCGAATTTAAGTTAAAGTCTTCTAAAGCTAAGTACCCCATTGTGGATCCTTTTTTCTTGCACTAACCGATGTCAGAAAAAGTTAACAATTGTCTCACCTGTGGAAAGCAAATACCACACTGAGACTTCCATTCTTACTGCGTCACCGTCCCTCGCTGTCGATTTTGTGCTTTGTTCAACACCAGAACTATACTTCGTCGGGCCCTTATTGTAGCTAGATATTTTCGCACTCGGTCCTCTAATTCCAATATGGCTTCGGCAAGCCATTCAACTAGCGATCTTCTGAAAAAACGTAATGATAAAGACACAGACTGCACAGGTCCAAAATTGCAGACGATGCTTCCGCTAAGCTAGTCTTCAGTTCTCTGGTCCTCAGTGAGGCACTTTCGCAGCCTCTGATGCCCACTTCTGTGGATTCACAGGCCGCTACCGAGACCCTTTTGGAATCTGGTATGCCGTGAGACTCTTCTTCGACTAAGGATCCTGTGGATGTCTCTACCTTGGATGGGTCCTAAGCCGCTGAGCAGGCACCGGCTTCCGAGGAAGTATTTCACACTACCGATACTCGACACAGACTGATGATTTCTTTCAAGTCTTCAGTTCTTTCTAAAACTACCGAGATTCTAAGGCCCAGGGTATGAACTACGCCCAAAAAACGGATGACCCAAGCTCGGGCACCTGCTTCCTTGCCTCAATCTCAAAAGTTTAAAATGGCGGAAGGCCTTATTATGTTTATTAGGGGAACCCAGGCTACCCCTTCCAAAAGAAAAAGAGACTTGTCCCCAGTAGTTTTATCTGAACAGGAGTCCGATTACTCTGATGCTTCTGAATATGAAGACATGCAACCCCTGTCTGCTTCTGAAGATTCTGATGCAGAGGAATCTATTCCTTCTGCCTCTCCACCTGATGATTTTTAATTTGGGGAAACCCTTCATACTTTAAGGGAGCATTTCCAGTGGGAATGTCAAGACTATCCTCAGTCTAAAAGAGACTCAGGGAATTCTTAGATTTACCACAGCACAGACCTTTGGCCATTCCTCCTGTCCTGGATATTGTGGATGATGTTTTTATGGAATCCAGTTTGACTCCTGACACCCTTCCTCCTGCTCCCAGGAAACCTGACTGGTACTATAGAGTCCCTGACTCTCACAGATTCCTTTTCAAAAATCCTACTGCTGACCCAGGGGTCATCTCTCAAGGACCTAAAGGAATTAAAGCAACCTCAACTAAGAATCACACCCCCTCAGATAGGGATTCCCAAGCTTTAGACAGATGTGTTAGAAAGTATACACCTCTGCTACTCTTGCTATTAGACCTTTAAATTGTCGGTTCCACATGCTGAAATATCAGTAGCATACCATGGAACTCCTCAAACAAAAAATGTCTTCCTTTCCTGCTTGTGCAGAAAATAGAGACTAACAAGAGTTTTGCATTCTGCAAGTCAAATTACTAAGCACACCTTGCAGTGTGGCTTTGACACCCTCGAAGCATCTTGCAGGGCAGCACTCACTGGTTCTGTCCTTAGAAGGCCTGGTTGGCTTAAGGAACAGACCTTGCCACACCATGTCAAATCCAAGTTATTGGACGCACCATTGAACAAGTCTATTTATTTGGCACCAGGGCAGAAGAGGTCTTAAAAAAGATGGAAGAAAAAGCTAAATCTATGCAGAAAATTAAAGACTTCTTACAGGTCCAGCCTCTGAGGTTCAGTAGAGATTGCCCCTCCAAGCACTGGTCCTTTCCTGCCCCCTCCAGGCCAGCTCAGCCCAGACCCAGGGGAATCAGACCCCCTAGACAGCAGCACCAGGGAATGCAGAGATCTAAGCAATGGAGTTTCTCCTCTTCAAAAATAGGGAGTGCAAAGCCACCCCCTTATGCTAAGAACTCACAATGACTTTACACCTCCACCCCTTACCTCTGCCCACCTGCTTGTACCCCTAGGAGGAAAACTCTCATTCCATGCAAGCAACTGGGCCTCTTATTACCAATGACCGATGGGTCCTCAACATAGTGTCCCAGGGATACAAATTTTATTTCCACAGTCTGCCAACCCCAAAAGGGTTCCCAGATCTTCCCCCAAACCAGTGGGCATAGGCCAAAAAGCAAGTCCTTTCCCTGCTCTCCACGAGGGAAATGCGGCATGTTCCTGCAGAAAAGATAGGCCAAGGTTTCTATTCCAGACTCTTCCTGGTACCCAGAAAAGAGGGCACCTGGCACCCAATCCTCGATCTATCCATTCTAAACACATTTCTGGTGATACCAAAATTCAAAATGCTCACCTTACAGCAGCTTCTGCCTTTGCTTTCCAAGGATGCTTGGTTAGCCACTTTAGACCTAAAAGAGGCCTACCTACACATACCAATCAGGAAATCTTGCAGGAAATATCTACATTTCAGGACAGGATCTATGCACTTTCGGTTCTCTATGCTTCCCTTTGGCTTATCCACTGCTCCCAGAGTTTTCACAAAATGCCGGAATGCAGCCATTGCCTTTTGCAGACAAAGAAATATTCAAATGTACCCCTACTTAGACGCCTGCTTGATTCAGGCAGACAGTCAGGATAAGTTGCTACAGCACCTGACCTTTGTAAAGGACCTACTGACCTCCCTGGGGTATACTGTCAACGAAAAGAAATCAAAACTAGTCCCCACACAAAAAATTGTATTCCTGGGAGCAAGCCTGGACACAGCATCCCAGATGGCATCCCTTACTCCAGAAAAAACAAGCCTACCTGACAGACTACTTCTCTCAACTAGCCACCAGATTCCAGTTATCTGCAAGTAAAATGCAAGCTCTAGGGTTCATGGGCTCCTGCATTCTACTCATTCCATATACCAGACTGCATATGAGGAAACTACAATGGTACCTAAAAAGCCTTTGTTGTTAATACTCTCAAGACCTGGAAACTATCATACCAATGATACCTTGTCTAAGGAAAGATTTTCTTTGGTGGGCAGCAGCATGCAACCACAAAAAGGGACTTCCTTTTTCACAACCCCACGCCACCCAGACCCTCACCACAGATGCATCAGACTATGCCTGGGGTACACACCTGGATGGCAGGTGCATTCAGGACCATTGGAGCCCAAATAAAATACATCTGCATATCAACCAGAAAGAGATGCTAGCTGTTCAGCATGCCTTGACAGCTTTCAGATCCCTAATCTCCCCGGGGCCCTCTACTGATCAAAACAGACAACACCATAGTAATGTGGTATATTGGCAAGCAGGGAGGGACTCTTATCCTCTCTGCAGGCACGCCATGACCCTTTGGCACATGGCCTCAGCCATGCAACTACACCTGCTAGCACAATTCCTTCCAGGCTCCCTAAACTCTCTGGCAGACAACTTAAGCAGAAACCTGCTAAACCGACACGGGTGGCAGCTAGACCACAGAACCTTCACCCTTGTAACCCAGAAATGGGGCACCCCGAAGGTAGACCTCTTTGCCTCCCACTCCAATCATCAGCTCAGCAAATTCTGCACCAGGGATCCTCACAGCAAGGCCTGGAAAATGGATGCTCTATCCTTCCAGTGGGTAAACCTCTCGGTCTATGCATTTCCCCCTCCACCACTCATTTCAAGGGTACTGCTCAAAATAAGGGAGGAAAACCCAAGGGCAATCCTGATTGCCCCAGACTAGCCATGCCAGCACTGGTACCCACTGCTGTGCAGCCTGTCACCCCTACCACCATGGCACCTACCTCAGATCCCAACACTCCTGACCCAGAGGAATGGATATTTCATGCATCCCCAATTGCAGACCCCTCAACCTGGCAGCCTGGCTTATTCCCTGACCTCTACTCAAGCTGCCAAACTAAGCAAACAAGTCTTAGATGTTATACGTGAGGCCAGATGCCCCAGCACTAGAAAATCCTATGCTGACAAGTGGAAAAGGTTTTGCACCTGGATCCAGGCTAAGGGAGCCGGAATGGCACAGCCCTCCCTACCGCTCATCCTGGATTACCTAGCAGACCTACTGCACAGGGGGTATATCCTTCTCTTTTATTAAAATTCATGCCTCTGCCATCTCTGCTCATTACAGCACAGAGCCACCTCTCTTCTCACACCTTCTCATCAAACAGTTTAGGGGCTAACAACTTAAGGCCATCCAGAAGAGCTCCTACTCCAGCTTGGGACCTTAACTTTGTGTTGGAAAAGCTCACCCTTACTCCCCTTTGAACCTACAGCTTCAGCAGAGTTAAAATTCCTCTCTTGGAAGACAGCCTTGCTTCTGGCCATCACTTCAGCTAGGAGAGTGTCAGAGCTACAAGCACTCATGGCTGTAGAGCCCTTCATCATTTTCCATGCTGACAGGGTCTCCCTCAGGACTAACCCATCCTTCATGCCTAAAGTGGTGTCCAGTGTGGCTCTCAACCAATCCATTCATTTGCTCACCATTTTCCCTAATCCACAAAACAAGGGGAAAGGATTCTGCATTGTCTAGATGTGCACAGACAGTTCAGATTCTATATGGACAGGACTAAATCTTTTAGAAAAATTGATCAATTGCTAGTCAGCTTCGCAGCAGGGGCAGAGGACAAGACCATATCCAAACAAACAGTCTCCAAATGGATAGCACACAGGGACATCCTGGAGGCTGCAACATGAACATCTGTTCATACCTTCTCCAAACATTACCACCTGCCTATCTTCTCCAAATCCAAGGCAGGCTTTGCCACCGCAGTCTTGCAGGGCATCCTAGCCAGCCCCCAGTCTTCTTGACTGCCTCCACCCTTTTTCTTCAGCTTTGAGAATCAACACAAATATGATGACTACAACAGTGAAACACAAAGAACATAGTACAATTGTGCACACTTACCATAAATGTAGATGTTTGAGTGTATTCACTGTTGCAGTCCTGCCCCCCCCCTCCATCCCTCTTGTCTCTCTCTCTCTCTCTCTCTCTCTTTTTTCCTCTCCTTACAGGGAAGTTTTGGTATTTACTTTCTACTGGTGGTGTTCTTCCACCATAACCTAGCTTCCCTGTTTGGGGGCTCCTGACAGTTATTGCAAGAAAAACTGATGTAATGGCATCGGCTGCCTGATTTTATACCACCAACGACCTGACGTCATTCCTGGAGCAACAGCAACCGACACAGTAATACTAAGCATCTGGGATTCGGGCCGACTGAGGGCTACTCCTGGCAGGACAACCCAAATGTGATGACTGCAACAGTGAATACACTCGAACATCTACATTTATGGTAAGTGTACACAATTGTACTTTTATTCAGAATGGCATCTAATTAAGCACTGTAGGTGTATTACCTTACATCCTGTTCCAAGCATAAGACAGTATTTCTTATTTATTTAAGAGCTTGTGTTAAAAGGCATAAACTTTTTGTTGATGAGGTATTTATTTTTGATAGTAGGATGCAGTGATGATCAGGGATGATGGCAGAATTATAAAATTTGAGATTCCATTAAATTCATTTTTAAGCCTGATACTGTTGCTGCCATTTTATGGTAAAAAGAGATACAGACCTTATTTCAGGTAGGGGATGAGCATATGTTTCTCAGTGGCTGGACAGGCTTTGGGTAGAAGATGTCAGTTAAGCTTGTAAAACCTCTGTAGCTGTTGTGGGCTTTCTAGTTACTGTGGTAAGTAAATGAAAGTGAAATTCTGAACAAATAGCTTGAATATTGAAATACATTTGCTTTCTTCTAGTCGAACCATTTGTCCAGTAGGTTTTGAAGATACCTTGGAAGTGGTATGCCACAAATCCACTTTTACATAGGCTCAACCACTTTCTTCAACAAGGATGGTTGTCAAAGCAAATCTAGTTTACCTCAAAAAGTGCAACCTTATTTTCCATACAGAGATAAGATTTTGTCTGACAATGGTATCATTATGAAAGGTCCGAAAGTAATTGTTCCAAAGTCCTTGCAACAAGAGTACATTACTGTCTTGCATAGTGGTCACCCAAGAGCAGACTCTACCAAAAGAAGGGCTATTATTTTGGCCTTTTGTGTCAGAAGATATTGAGAGAGTGTTGTTATCTTGTTCTATGTGTAACAGTATTAAGTCACATCAGCAGAAAGAACCACATCAGCTAAACCAGATTCCTGAGCTGCCTTGGTTGACAGTAGCTACTGACATTTTTGAATGGAATGGTCAACATTATTTGATGTTAGAAGACTCTTATTCAGATTGGTTCGAGATTGACCTACTTCCTAATTAAGCATCCAATACTGTCATCACTAAGATGAAGTGTCATTTTGCAGTCCATGGTAATCCGCACAAAGTTATTTCTGACAATGGCATTGTGACGCCCATGCCCTGGACCAGCAATCAAGGAGCCTCAGTCCTCACCACTAACACCAGAAAGGGCATCTCATATATGAGGAAAGGATAACAAATACACACAGTAAAGTGCAATTTCCCTTAAGAGCACACAGAGATCACAGTCAGTCCAGGGCTGGGTCGCTCCCTTGCTCTCCAGGTCCCCAGTAAGACTCCCCACTGACACAGCTATAAGGCCCAGATCTCAGCTTAGTGGGCAAGCTAAAACCTCTAGCACCCTCTCTGTCCAACCAATGCTTCGTGTCCCTCCACAAATAGCTGACACACACACATGCACTTTGAAAAGAGTTTATGCAACCACACAGACACTCCTGGGGAAGGCTGGCACAGTTTCTTCAGCTGTGCCCCTTTCTCCCAGACTAGATGGTAGTTCCACTTGTCACCACCCACTAATACTTATCAGCTACTGAAAGGCCCTTAAATGGGTGTCCAGTTATTACTGTGCAATATTATTATCCAGTTGGTAATTTTGACTAAACAGTCAAGGCTCATTAGAGTGACTTGGTACAGGATCAGTATAAGCATGCAATGTACTCTTAGAGCTTAACTTATCTCTACACAAAACAGCCACAGTTAAAAGGGTTTAAAAATATTTAATAATAAATAATTAAAAACACAAGACAATACTTTCTACTACACAGTGCTAGTCAAGAGTTCAGAGATCACACAGAAATACTTAAAATAAATCAGTAGTACAGTTCTGACATCACAGAAAAACACTTAGTCTAATCTTTCTAGTTCCTAGCTATTTCTAAAAGAAAACACAAGTCTAAGATAACTTACATATGAGCAAGACAGTGCTGTGAGTTGGATGTTCAAGACAAAAATGCTTAATGCCTTCTGATTCTCTCTGTTTAAATTGCTATTGCAGTCCTGATTCCCATTACATCATTTTTTACACTTTCCTGGTGTTCCCAGGCTGACAGAAACTGCATTTACATTATTTTACACCTAGACAGAAACCAGAGCAATAAAGGACATTTCACATGTAAATTCTGGTCATTAACTTTGCCTTAAAACAATAGGCAGGAAGCTTTCATCTAGCCCAGCCGGAGCCGAATTGTAAACATCAAAGACAGTCATAAAATAATTTCAGTTTCAAAGGACAGACAAGAAATGTTTGACTTAGCTTTCTTTACAGCAGAGGGCAATGTTGCTACATTGTTTTAAGTTCAACCTTTCACAGCATATTTTTTCATTTAAGAAAACAAGCCTGTATTTCAACATTTATATTTACAAAGGACAGAATTATGTACCAAATTCTATTTGACTAGGCTGGCAGCCTTCACCCAT